>NC_064418.1:10310000-10595000 GCF_023375975.1 Astyanax mexicanus | reverse complement strand
GCGCTCACACTGCATCTGTACCGTGCCCGGGTCCAAGTGAACCGGGCTCGGGCCCACCTCTCCAAGCGGGCCCGGGCACGGTTCGGAGCGATCACAGTAGCCAAACGAACTGTGCTTTGGGAGGTAACCGTGCCCGGGCACGGTTCGGATTGCCTAGTGTGAGTACATCCTAAGTTGGGGGGGGCAATGGGGCCCAGTGCCCCTCCCACAGAATGCATGGCCCCCCTTTGCCCCCTCTAATGCAACAAAAAATAAATGCTCTAAATGACAATACCTTTATGTGGAAGAAAGTTGTGTAGTTTATAGAATAAAACAACTATGTTAATTTTACATATACCTATAAATTGCAAAATCAGAGAAATGTTTTTGCTTGTGAAATTTTGGGTGAAAATCTGATAATGGTCATTTATGTAGCGATTAGGGCTGCACGATATTAGAAAAATGTTACATTGATTATATATATCACCAGCTCCGCCTCCACCTGTGCCCTGTCTCGCGTTCGGACCAATCAAGAGCTGAGTCAGCGCAGAGCTCTCAAAATCAGAGGAAAACAGCAAAACAACAGTAATCAGCCCTTTAATCAGGCATTTAAATGGCATTTTAAAGGGAAATAAGAGCATTTTTTGGGATTAAAAGCATGAATTCGTCTGTAACTGGAAATATCTGCACTGCAAAACTGTGCTGGACTGAGGTGCACAGCTTTCCACGCGTGCTCCCCCTCCCCCATATGCTTCTCAGGCAGCAACAGCCTGTCACTTACACAGACACAGAGACAGCACTGTGTAGCTACTTCTTGTGTCAAAAATCAAAACATTGCAACATGATTTGTTCGATTTAATTGCCTTAAATCGTGACTATTGCGCATGCACACATTGCGATGGCGATGCTTAAACGATATATCGTTCAGCTCTAGTAGAGATATGGGAAAAACAGGGTTCTAAGGGGTTCACAAACATTCAAGCACCACTGTAAAATACACAAACCACTCTATACTCTGAGTCGATGAGCTTTCTCATGGTTTTTAGGGCTTTTATAGGCTTAACCCATCGCTCCACTGCACTGAGTTAAAGCCCAGTAAGATCCTGCAGTAGAGTGGTAGGCTTCTCCGCACCGAAGCTATAGGAGAGTTGGTGATGCGCATGTTAATGGGAAACAAGCGTTTGATTGGATGGAGACAGAGTGAAACCTATCCTTTAATGTCATGAAATATGTATGAAATGCATGTTAAACAGCACCTGTAGCCACGAAACAGGCATCACACTGTTCACATCTCTGTGGATTGAGCTCCCTTATCGTAGCTCACACATGGATTCATGACACGAAATTTATGGTGTGAACAGGTACAAATAGATATTTCTACACATTTGCCCTGGAATCTTTTTGTGTATCACGAAATTATTTTTTTTTCATGGTAATTGTGTGAAAAATGACTATTAGTAGTGTGTAGTAGTCCCAGATTCCAGATTTCACTTCTATGATATTTGTATCTCTTTCTTGTTAGATATATAGCGTAATAGCTTAATAGAGCACAGTTTAAAGCAGAAATAGTGCTTAAAATGAGAGCTAGCCAAGCAACAGTACAGCTTTCAAACATGGTGGAGGTAATGTAGTTTCACACACTATAAACAAAGCAAACGTTAGCAGCTGGTGATTTAGACACATACAGATCAGACACACAAATAAACATAAATTCATTTGAGTTGAGTTGAACATAGTACACAGCATAGTACACAGAGTTGGCTGACACAGCAGCCAATAGCTGTGTTCCAATAACAAGGCTGTAGTTAAGGTAGGTTGCATTTCTCAAGCACTACATCATAGAAGGCTGTTTCAAAGTGAATGACCTTTATTTATAGCCCATAAATAAATGCATCTGATGTAGATGTTGATTTGAAAGACACAGCTGATGTATCCTTCCTGGTGTTTAGTTAAACACAACATTTTTCACTGCTCACTTACTATATGAAAGGAAACGAGAGAAAAATAGCATGAGGAAAATTGAGAAAAATGGCAGGGGGTACAGACTCCAGTGCAGAGTTTGTTCCAGTTCCATACAGTACCAGTCAAAAGTATGAATATATCATAAATGCAGTGATTTTCAATATTTTAGAATTGTCTGCATTGTAGATTAATATTACAATCATCCAAACTGTAAGGTAGAATTGGTATACAGTGAAAAGTCCTATTTAAATAATGTTCTAATCCATATTATGGCAAGAACTTTTTCAGGAACTGTAAAAGTATCCTCAAGTGCCATTGAAAAAGACCATCAAACGATGATGAAACTGGCTCTCATCAGGACCGCCCCAGGAAAGGAAGACCAAGAGTTACCTCAGATATATGCACAGGAAAATGTAGAAACCGCAAGTTAACAGCATTAATTTACATGAGAAAAATGTATGTCCCCCAAACATGTACTTGACTAATACTGTATGTGTGATCAATTGGCTAATGAGAAGGACCCTCCATTGGACAGATCTACCAAGGATTGCATTCACTGGGATGCAGATTATTTTGGTTTGTTCAGGTTAGGAAGCTAATCTGCTTTTACAGTACCAGTACAGAACTGTATTGCGTTAACTGTAACTGTAACAGCCCCCTCCCCCACCCGTCTGTTGGGGTTAACCCTGCCTATGGGGGGAAGTTGTAATGTTTGTACCTTTAATTTAGCTAACAGAACAGAATTTCAGCCTGATGATGCAACTTTAAGATAATCATTACAGTCTAATGGGGCTGCCGATGGATGGAAGTTGGAGCTAATTGTTTTGCTAATGGTGGCATGATAATTGTCTCATATTAGCTTTTGTTGATGAGCCTGCTGCTCGTTTCCGGAGAAATGCGCCTTCATGCATTCCATCATACTCTCATCATGGACAGATTTGGTGCAGATTTGGTCAGAAAAGTGCAAAAATCCCAACTGCTTGACTACTGTTGGCAATTTTTCACGTTTTTGAGATTTCTGGGGGTCCCTAGGATGAATTAAGTGTTCTAATTCTCTTAGGACCCCCTGTTTTTTTACAGCTTGATTAGGGATCGTACACTAGTATTATGTCCCATGATTTTTGCCATGCCCCACTGAAGTTAAATAACTCTGCATTAAATGTGGATGTGATTTCTGCCAGAGTCGTTTGTATGGTCCCATGGACAATTCTAGCCAGACGTCGCTGGTCACAATATTTTATCAACCGCTGTGGGCGGTAATGCCCTTATGCTAGTGCTGAGCGGTAGGGCCAAAAATGCATATTACAATATTTTTATTAATATTATTATTATTTGTTGCATGACTGGGATTTAATATAGGTTTGTGAGTTACTGTACTGTTAGGAGTACATATAATATCAAACATTAAGGCTAAAAATTAAAGCAAAATTAAATAATATATGAAAAAATCTGACTTCATTGTAGAAAAACAGCTGAAAAATGTAAACAATAGACCTTAAAAAGAGATACGCCAACAACTTTAACACAATTTTATAAAATAAAATGGACATAAAATACTCAATGTTCAAGTATTTAAAAATATATTTCTCAAAAACTCTATTGCACAAGTCTTATATAAGACACAAGTTTAATATAAATTTACTATCTGTTATTCCTGAATACATTAGAGGCATTACATTTTAAATCAGCCACAGTTCCCTTCTTTCTCCAGTTAAAAAATACATTCAAATCATTTTTAAGGCTACAGTATTAATTTATTTAAAAGGGCTGTAGTTACTGCTTTATTTTACTGGAATTAAAAACACTCCTACAGTAGAAACAGCAGCAGGAGGTGTTCTGAGACAGAACAGAGCTAGACGAGCGTTTTGACTCCACACGGCTGCGGGTGCTTCTCTGACAGTGCTGTTCAGCACGGAGCTCCGCAGCGCCCTCTAGCAGTATGGTGGTATGAGAGAAATGCATATCGGTTCTGGTTCCCCGAGCGGTATACCGAATGAACCAGTTTACCGCCCAGCACTACCACTACCAATGCCTTTTGTTTTATATTCCTGATAAACATGTGACACTACAATAATTCACACTGCCTTTCTGTGAGCACACCAGCTACTCACATGATAACACCTCATAACTTACATACAGATGTAAGTGTTCTCAGGCTGTCCATTGCAGTAACACTTCATGATCAATTTACATACTGCTGTCCTATGTGATGTCAATGTAACGGTACTATATACCGTGACTGTATACTTCATTTCAAAGGTTTTCTTTCGTACATTACATTTAAGACATACATTAACCTTTGAGACCCTGCGTCCTCATATGAGGACATCACATTTCTGCTTCTCTGCACCATTATACTTAATAATTTTGCTTAATTAATGGACACACTGCTGTATCATGTAGTGGTCACACGGCAACATTTAACACTCAATTGATTGAAATCAAGAGGGTGGGAATCCCAGTCATTTTGTGTTTGAAACTGTTCTTTTTGTGTTTATTTGCTCACTGTCAAAAGATAAAAGCTTGTTTTTGGACTAATTGGGTCAAAGATAGTTCTTAAATTTTAAAATAAACAACAATTTCTAATTGAAGACATTGTTTTTGCTCGTTAGAGCCTAAAGTCAGGGTCTCAGAAGGTTAAGATTTCAAATCTGTCACCTTTATAATGGGCATTGTTTTGTGTGTGTGTGTGTGTGTGTAGGGGGCGCTGGTCACAGCCTGTGCAGATGATACTCTGCACCTCTGGAATCTTCGGCAGAGACGTCCAGCAATACTGCACTCACTCAAATTCAACAGAGAGAGGTAAGACAAACAAATGCAAAAGCAAACACACAAACACACACACACACACACACATCATGGGCTCTATCGTTGTGATGCTCTTTGCTATCTTACGCCCTGTCAACAGTCTATTTATACACCTTGCTCTGTTAAAATAGCTTCAGAGTTTAGGAATAAATCTACACTGATGGGTGTGGTGGTCTGGATGTGAGGTGTGTTTAGATACATTTCTGTGCTCAGTGCTGGGCTAGAACCAATTAAAGAAACCTGAGGTTCCTACTGGTAGAATGGAGCATTTTTCCACAGTAGTTTCATTTCTAACCAATCATAATCCAAGAATAAAGACACAGTGTTCCATCTCCCCAGATGGATACAATGGAATAGTTGTTATATCTTTGTTGTTACACAAGAACAACTAAACTGGGTGATTATTTTACATTACATTGCATTACATTACAGTGCATTACATTACATTACAAAGGAGGTCAAAGGGAATAATGGGATGGAGAAGTGAAGGAGGGGAAGAAGGAAATGAGGTTAGAAGTAATTAGTGTGTTAGAGGTGTTAGGAGAGTAAGTGCACTTTGAAGAGCTCTGTCTTCAGGTGTTTATTAAAGATAGTGAGAGATTCTCCTGATCTGGTAGTAGAAGGTAGTTAGTTAGAGGTGTTAGGAGAGTAAGTGCACTTTGAAGAGCTCTGTCTTCGGGAGTTTCTTAAAGATAGTGAGAGATTCTCCTGATCTGGTAGTGGAAGGTAGTTTGTTCCACCATTGGGGAACTCTGTATGAGAACAGTCTGGATTGCTTTGTGTGAATGTTTCATTCCATTCTACCTTAAATGTGCTGCCGTTTTTTTGCATGTTGAAATATACACAGTGTAACTGCTGCACTATTTAAGGTGGAACAAAGAGTTTTTTTTTTGTTTTGTACACTGAAATAAGTACACAAATGAACACTGTTTTGCATTTAAAAAAATAGGTTGCACAAGTTCTCCAAACTTTAGCCTTTCCATCACGTTGGTACAGGTTAATCCTAGTCTGATTAGTCCATAATCAGCCCATATTCTTGTCTCTGCACTTCTTGGTAAATTCCAGCCTGGTCTTCCTAATCTCCTTGTTATTAATGGTTTTCATGAACCTTTACTTCTGCCCTCCTGAGAATGTTGCTGATGTCACCAACAGCTGTTTTAGGGTTTTTCTCTACAGCACTCACAATGATTCTGTCATCAACTGCTATGCTTTTCCTTGGTCTAACTGTTTGACATCTGTTATTATTTAGTACACCAGTGACGACTTTATTCTTTAGAACATTCCAAACTGTTGTTCTGGCTGTGGACAATATTTGTGCAATGGTTCTGATTGATTGATTTTCCATCTTCTCTCAGCTTCTCATTTGCTTGTGTTTCACCCATAGACTCACAGCTCTCTGGTTTTCATGGTGGTTACTCCTCTAACTATAAAATCTGCACAGATAAAACCCAAATCTGAATCTGTCAGCACTGTTTATTGTGTGAATAATCAACGTATCAGGACACATCTGGGCAAGAAAGCACATGTTTCAATGCTTTTGCTCGCAAGAAAAATGGGTGGGTTCAGACAGAAGGTGCCATTTTCTGAATTCTGTATCAGATCCAGATGTAAATACTGGGGTATAAAAGCTGAAATGTTGGCCTTTTGACTTTTGATAGAAATATTTTAATGTCAAACTCAATCTTTTTCAGTCTACAGTTGAAAAAAAGGTATTGGCTTCACTGTTCCAACACTTTTAAAGGGCACTGTATTGCATTAATATATAATAAATGACATACATATATATTAAAGTTACAGTATGTGCATTAGTCATATATAGTCATATGTAGTATAGATAGATATGTTGGTGGGTTAACCATATTTTCTGCTGGTTACAACAAATATTTCCTAAAAATGTACCAAAGCAAACACACACACACACACACACACTCACACACACATAACACACACACACACACACACTATTACATAAAAGTCTGTATGAATTCGCCACCTCCAGTAATATGGCACGTTAAACAGGATTACTGATAAACACAGAAATAAACACACGTAAACACAATTGCCGACGCCCACACGCAGTTTACAGATTGGAGGATATGCGTGTTTCCTGCCTGCTCTTACAGAACGGAGTGAAAACACACGTCATTCCGTACAAACACCTCGCTGTGCGTGAAGAGTGAGTCAGGGCCGACTCTGATGAAGCCCCGACTCTTTCTCGTTATGAAATGAAGTTCAGTGCTGCTTTTGTTGTGGCTGCCGGCCGGTTCTCGGGAGCACGGCACTGTGGGTAATGCGGTCGGCGCTGTGACTGTAAGGCTGACTCATCTCGGACAAACCGAACGGCCTTGAGAGAGAAGTCACGACCAGCCATTCAGTCCGGCGTTCCAATTCCTCCATCACACCGACATACAGAGGAGGAAGACCTCCAATCAGCCCGGCTTTATACCTGCAGACCAGTTTCCGGAGAAGAATTCGGAGGAGTTATTGCATAAAGTAATAACATGTCCTGTTTGTTTTATATACACTGAAAAAAACGATGCGTAAAATTTACTTTAAAAAAGTTTCGCAACCTTCGGCATTTGCTTTTTTTAGGTAAATTTAATTGCAGATCAATTTAAGTAACTTCCACTCGGTTTTAAGACTTAAAGTGTTACATAGAGTAAATAAGTGAACTGAACTTCAGTCAATCCTTTCTTTTAGTAACCTTTACTTAATTTCTGCATTAAGAAAAAAAACTTAATTTCTGCATTAAAACACACATATCAAACTGTCTCAACACATGGATGGCATGTAATACATTCGCTTTTTTAGTATACCGGGTTAGCACCCGAACATCCCTTTCAGACAGCTTCCTCTTGCGTCCACAGTTAATCCTGTTGGATGTGGTTGGTCCTTCTTGGTGGTATGCTGACATTACCCTGCATACTGTGGCTCTGAACACATTACAAAGACTTGCTGTCTTGGTCACAGATGCGCCAGTAAGACGTGCACCAACAATTTGTCCTCTTTTGAACTCTGGTATGTCACTCATAATGTTGTGTGCATTGCAATATTTTGAGCAGAACTGTGCTCTTACGCTGCTAATTGAACCTTCACACTCTGCTCTTACTGCTGCAATAATGTGCAGTTAATGAAGATTAGCCACCAGGCTGCTGCAATTTAGCCATGAAACCTCCCACACTAAAATGACAGGTGTTTCAGTTTCATTGTCCAACCCCTGTGCCGAGATTCATTCATATCCCCAAAAAAATAGTTATTTAAAACTAGTTTAACACTGGTTTAACACTTTCCTCATACTCGCCTTTGGTGTTATATTAGTGCTGTATAGTAAACCTGAAGCTGAAGCTATGCATTAGCTACAGAAGGATATGTATGAACAGATGGAGGAGAAGAAAGAGTGCCGATAAATGTGAAAACTGAGAGGCTTTGAGAACTATACCAAAGTCTCTCTCTCTCTCATTTCCTCTCTTTCATTGGGTGGTCTTTCTGCATACCCTTGCTATCACTCGTTTTCACACAGGCTGTCAACTCCTCGCACTAACAGCCACTCTAAGCGTCCAAATCTGCATTTTAATTAAGTTTCTTAGAAATATAATATTCCATCATGTGACTGGAAATAAGTGAGAGGGGTTATTCAGGCAGTCAAATGGAATAATTATGGTGACAAACTACAACTCGACAGGCTGTCGCAGTATCAGAGGACAGGAAAACGAAAGAGAAGAGAAAGAGAGGGAGAAAGAGTATCTTTTTGACAAGCATCTACATGGCCTTGAGAAAGTGAGTGGAAAAATGACTGCAGTATCTGTGTGTTAGTGAGTTGGTGCAATATGTCAGAACTAATTTTTTTATTTCTATTTTTTTGTTTTTAATACAGACACAACCTCCAGATTCACCATGAACTCTACTCATTCATCTGCTTTGCTTCATTCATTCTGCTGAACTGTATCTCTTGCCCTCTTAAATACTGTATACTGGCAGAACTGACCAGATTATGGATCCACATACTGTAGCTACCAGATCAGCAGAATCTAGAAGTGAACTTTTCAATAAAGCATTCAAACTCAGCCACACTGTAAAAAGTGAAGCATGGAGCTGTTCATTCAAGCTAATAAATATGATTGAACACATAGTACAATTATTGACTTTATTGTGAAACTCAACCTTTTTGAATTTTGATGTGTCAATTTTGATTCAGACTAAATTAATTACAATTCTGAAGGAAATAAACCAAATGTTTTGGTTCCACTGAAATCATACTCGAAGAAAAGAGATAAGGATGTAATATTTTTAATTTGAATCAAACATGAAGTGCGCATGCGCACTGTGGAGCACGGGAGAAGTTGTAGAGAAGTGCTTCAGAGCACTGAGGGAGAGAGGGAGAAAGTGCCTGAACGCGCTCGCGAGATAGCAACGCATGCTTATGGTATTGTGGCGTCGGGACTGGAGGGGGGGGCGGAAGGAATTATGGGAGCTCACCCTGTTGGGGGAAGTGGGTGTATTTCTGCATGTTTATGTTACTGTTTATCCCAGAGTTTCATGTCATGTTTTATTATCACTGTTCTAGTATTATTCATGTAGTTATCAGTTATGTGGTTGTTTTGTGTAAGTGCCTCACCCTTTGTGTGTTTTCTGTGTGTGGGAGTGGGGTTAGCTGCGTTGGAGCTGTAGTTAGTTTCACTTTCAAAAGTGGAATCCCATGTAAATCCAGCTCTTAGTGTCCTCCCCAGAGCAAAATAAAAAGAGCAAGAGAGCACTGAAACGAATCTCGCTGGTAATCCGTCCTCTTCCACGCCACAGTAACTTCTGGAACTTCTGAATATGCTGCCATGTTTTTTTTTAAAGTTCGGTTCAATTTAAATGTATTAGTTTGGTTCCGAAACTGAAATGTAAAGAATTTAACTTGGATCAAGGTGAATAATTAATATTGGGTCGAGTGATGTAATATGGTTTATGTCAAAATAAAATAATCAGGTTGTAACAATTGACTTTATTTAGATTGAGTGAAGTCAAATAGTTTAGATGCAACAAATGGACATCAATTTTTTTAATTTGAGCAGGGCTACACTTTTTACAGTGCAGTTTTCAGTGTTTTTTGCTCCTGTGGCCAAACCTTAACATTAAACTGTTTTAAAAAAAAAAAACTTGACACTTTTCCAATATAGCACTCTGCTCTATATAGCTCATATTGGACACATGCTGCCTTTAGAGCAGCAGATCTTTACTCTGGGCTCAAGCAGACAAAGAAACAAACAAATAAATAAATAAACAAATAAACTTTATTTTCTGTCTGCTTTTCATTATTCTTAAATCATACAGACAGAATGACACTCAGGCTCATTGAGCTCCACTGGCTACCAGTTGCTGCTTGTATCAAATTCAAAGCTCTCACAATCGCCTACAAGGTGATGACAGAACAGCTCCTTCCTACCTGTACTGATCACTCCTGAAGGCTTACGCTACCTCCCGGCCGCTGCGCTCCTCCAATGAACGTCGCCTCGCTTTACCAAACAAACATTCACACAAAGCAATCCAGACTGTTCTCATAGTCTAGATTTTCCCAATGGTGGAACAAACTACCTTCTACTACCAGATCAGGAGAATCTCTCGCTATCTTTAATAAACTCCTGAAGACAGAGCTCTTCAAAGAGCACTTACTCTCCTAACACCTCTAACAAACTACCTTCTACTACCAGATCAGGAGAATCTCTCACTATCTTTAATAAACTCCTGAAGACAGAGCTCTTCAAAGAGCACTTACTCTCCTAACACCTCTAACACACTAACTACTTCTAACCTCATTTCCTTCTTCCCCTCCTTTCCTCCTCTATATCATTATTTCCTTTTGACCTTCTTTATGCCCTATCTAAACATGTTTTTTATCTTTAACTTTTTTCACTCTACATCACTATTGTAAGTCACTTCGGACAAAAGCGTCTACCAAATCTAAATGTAATGTACCGTATTTTTCGGACTATAAGGCGCACTTAAAAACTTTTAATTTTCACAAAAATTGACAGTGCGTCTTATAATACGGTGCGCCTTTTGTATGGATTTTACTCGTCAGGTTGTAAGGAGCAGTAAACACACACTCCGTGCAGCGTTATAGAGAGTTTCAGTGCTATACAGAGTCCAGAGCCGTGCAGCTCCGAGGCTGAGCAGCAATAGCATTAGCTAGATGCTAACCGCTAAGCTAGCTAGCTTATTCACTGAGATCAGTATTATCTAAATTTTACTCGTCAGGTTGTAAGGAGCAGTAAACACACACTCCGTGCAGCGTTATACAGAGTTTCAGTGCTATACAGAGTCCAGAGCCGTGCAGCTCCGAGGCTGGAGCAGCAAATAGCATTAGCTAGCTTATTCACTGTTCAGAGATCAGTATTATCTAAATTTTACCCGTCAGGTGTAAGGAGCAGTAAACACACACTCTGTGCAGAGCCGTGCCGCTCCGAGGCTGGAGCAGCAATAGCATTAGCTAGATGCTAACCGCTTAGCTAGCTAGCTTTTTCACTGTTCAGAGATCAGTATTTTCTAAATTTAGCACTTTTAATACTGCTGGAGCAGTATTATTAGAGTTAGATGCTAATCGCTAAGCGTTCACCGTTCAGAGGTGAGTTATCGGCCTGTAAGTCTGTGCTGCTTTGCCTGGCTAGCATTAGCTAGATGCTAAGCGCTAACTCTCTCAGAGGTGAGTTTTATCAGCCTGTAATCTGCTTGTTTACCGTGTTAAAACAAGCTACGGGGGACGAATCGCTAGCTAATATCTCACTGTCTTACCAGAACACGCAGGATTACTCAGTGTAACGCTGTCGTTTAAGTTTGGGTTAACTTTACTAGTTTAGGTGACTAGCTAGCGTGCTAGCGGATAGCTATGCTAACGCTGGTGCAGCAAGCCTTAGTGGACATCTGGAAATCTAAGCTTACTGTAAATAAACTGAAGCACGTTACTCACCCAAATAAACAGTTTTCAGGAGAGGAATCTGTGTAGATTAATATCCAGCACTCGTTTGACTTTGAAAGAGCTAGATTTATATATACTGAGACGCTCCACCGGCAAGCGACCACCCCCGGTGGGGGAAGGGAAACATGGCGCCACCCCTGTTCACTTTGATATAGGCACCCTTTCTAGTGTCACTTAACGCGCCTTATAATGCGATGCGCCCTATGTATGGAAAAATAGCAGAAAATAGGCGTTCTTTGATAGTGCGTCTTATAATACGGTGCGCCTTATAGTCCGAAAAATACGGTAATGAAGTGACGCCTAAAATACTTGTTAAGTTTTTAAATATATAAATGGCATTAATTTTTTTATTTTTTTATTTATTTATTTGTTTACTTAATAATTCAATAAATGTTTTTCTCCATCGTTTGGATGATGTCAGTGTTAATCTGCAATGCAGAACATTTTTAAATAATGAAAAAACAAACTGAAAAAACACTAAATTTAAGGTGTGTCCACTGTTACTGTATATTATTACATATACAGTGTTTAGCATGTATTACCAGTTGGACAGTGTTGCTATATAAACACATATTATCTCTCTCTCTCTCTCTCTCTCTCTCATTCTCTCTGGTTCTGGCAGGATGAGTGTGTGCTGCAGTGAGTGGTGTTGGGTCACTGTGGGGCTAATGAGCTCCTTCTTTGCTGCAGTAATTGATGATAACGATCATCACCTCATCATCCTGCCTGGAACAAACAAATAAAGCCCCTGATTCTGTCACTAGCAATGACAGCCACGCCACACACACCACACACACACACACACACACACACAATTAGAACAGCATGTGCGACCTTCCTTGTCTAAATTTGAAAATACTCAGACACACATTTGTTTTGTTTTGAGCAAAATTACAATCATGCTAATTAGCCTGAACGGGACAGGTCATCAGGGCTGTGTGTGTGTGTGTGTGTAGGTGACAGAATCAATTTTGACACAGCAGATAAGATTCTACTCACTTGAGAGCTTCTTGTCTTTTTCACTCAAAAACCCTTCAGGACATGTTTTCACACTTTGTATTTATTACATGCTTGCCTTATAACGATCCAGCATAACATTATGACCACCTCCCTATTATAATTATATCAGCTCCACTGAGCATATAGGACACTGTAGTTCTGTAATTACAAACTATATTCCTTCTGTTTTTGTGCATCTAGAGATTTTAAACACCTCAGAATTATTAGAGTAAGTGGATTATAAGATGGGTCATCTTACATTTTTTATTGAGGTGACAGCAGTTCGTAAATGGAGTAGCCGCTCCCATCTCAGTCATTTATACTGAGATTTTTTGTCCTGTGCAAATTGCAAATCAGTCATACATATATCTTACAGATTTCCTGTAGGCAAAATACATTACTCTACCTCCCTCTAGGAAAACTAATCCCATACAAATATCACTAAAGTCTCATGAATGTTTTTTTAATACACTGACTAGCTTAACAACATATTAATTAAACTGCAGAGAATTTCTGTGTGAATTAGTCCATTGTACAGTATTAGTCAAAAGTTTGGACACACTTTGCCGTTTCTGAGGCTGGCAACTCTGATAAAATTATTCTGTGCAACAAAGGGAATTCTTTCTCTTTCTTTCCTGGGGCGGTCCTGATGAGAGCCAGTTTCATCAAAACGTTTTTGATGGTCTTTGCAACTGCACTTAAGTATACATTCACAGTCCTTGAAATGTTTCAGACAGACTGTCTTTTGTTTGCTAAAGTAATTTTTTTCTTTATTTAGTTGAGTAGTTCATGCTATAATATGGATTAGTGCATTACTCAAATAGGGATATTCACTGTATACCAAGTATACCTCTTTACAACTTTACAAATGATGGTCTTAAACACATTAAAAGGGCAAGAAATTCAGGATAAATATTGTTACAAGTGATTATATAATTAAGGCATGGTTGAATCGGGCACTTTTATTATTTGAAATAAGTTATTTTAAATGAATGACTGTTCATTCCTGAAAATATGGTTTACCTTATTCTAAATCCCCCCAAAATACCCCCCCAATGCTAAATTAACATGAGAATGCAGTAACATTTACAAACAAACACACTCTCAGTCAAAGCAGTTGTAGCAAATAGTTTTTTAATAAGTTCACTATAAGCTTTTTAACCTTTTTTATTTCAAATTTTATTTTAAGTGAAAATATGAAAATGGACTAAATATTTAACCCTGAGGTACACACATGTACCTCAGGTACATGTAAGAAAACTCTTTATAAGTTTATTATTATGAAGATTAGTGAATGAAGACACTTTTCTATAAAGGGTGTACCTCAGAGTTCAGTCAATGGCCCACTAAGATTGTGACAAAATTGTATATGAAATAAATACGCTATTTTCTTTATTATTATTATTATTATTATTATTATTATTATTATTATTATTATTATTATTATTATTATTATTATTATAATATTATAAGTCTTCTGAATGTATGGACATCCTACAGATTCACATGACGGTCAGCGATGGTCGGCATTAGCGTGACCAGGTGTTGTATTAGTATTAGTATTCCTGCCCTGACGAGCAAAGTTGTCTGTGCAGTGTCTCGCATGCCTCGTATCTAATCACCCCGGCAGCCCAGGGGTCCCTGGGGTCTGTATGAAAGGAGAGGAGAAAGCAGAGGGAAATAGAGGGAGATGTAATGAGCTCGGACAGGAGTGAATTGCAGAGTGTTGGTCTTTATTTCCTACTTAACCTGCTTATAAGGATGATGGATGAGGCTACCGGACAGATGGCAACGTGGGTCCAGCTCAATTGCCGCACAAATGAATACGACTCTGTCCAAGGCTTGATGTGTACCATGTGACGGGCTTATTGATCGTTTATCATAATAATAATAACAACGTCATCGATGCTCAGCATTCTTTGTGTGTTTTTTAGTAGCATGAAATCTAGCATTACGTTTTTTTTTATTTAAGAGAATAGCTTGAGTTTGCGATTTGAACCGTGCAACATATTTTAGAAAGGCCACTATAGCAACAACCATGGATATCATAGTAGCACTTTTACAACAACCTATCGACAGCTTTGCAACCACCTAACAACACCTTAGCAACACTACAACAACCACAGTGAGTACCATATCAACACATTAGCACCCGCCTAGCAAAACCTTAGCAACCACTAAGCATCCACCTAGCAACGCCCTAGCAACAACATAACAGCAATCATGGGTACCATATCAACACTTTACCAACATCTACGCAACTATATAGCAACACCATAGCAACCACCATGGATATCATAGTAACACTTTTACAACAACGTAGCAACATCTTTGCAACCACCTAACAACACCTTAGCAACACCATAGCAACCACCAGGAGTACTATAATCAACTTAATCTCTTTTGGTTTTACCAAAGGTCCAGACAATGGTCTGAGTTTGGACTAAACTAAAAAAAGTTTGAAGGTTCAAATCTTTCTATCTATCTATGTATCTAATATAGTCAGAGTCACTGTTTTGGTGCTATATAATATAATGATTATAATGTCATTGAGGTAACCACAGTATGTAATTATAATTATAATATATAATTTAAAAAGTTGATCATTTCCTGATTCCCATTGATTTCTTTTGCGGATGACAAAGACCCAAAACTGTTTAACAGCCCATTGACGGACTGCACCACTTTACATCAGCCTTCCAGTAGTTAATTAGAGAATATTAATAGAAAGGAGCCCTTATTGTTGCCTAAAGGATAAATGTAGCAAATCTGTGTCAGAATCGGATTGGAGGAGATGGATGTATCCTTACGCTTCCCTTCACTCTCTTAGATAGATAAGATGGCAATGATGTGTTGCGTCTCGTGTGAATTGAAGCGTGTGTGAACAAGAGACGCTTGGGTGTCAGAATCAGACAAAACAAAGCCGAAGTTGAGGTCGTCTGTTCTGCGTTTGTTTTGATGCGACATCAGTGACTGACTTGTTGATTGCTCGTAGCGTATGTTGTGGAAATGTCAAGTACAAAGTGCAGAAATAGCAGATAAGTGCATCAGATGGTCAGACGAAGGGAACGGCGGGAAACCAGACTACTTGAACACACACACTCTGCCCACATTCTCATGCCAGAGGGGTGGAAATGTCCTTTACATTCCCTGCAGTCACAATCACATTGTTGCTTTCTAAAGTGATTGGTTTCGACAGGACTCATCATCCGCAATATGCTTTAGCCAGCGCTGGCCCGAGGCGGCTGCTCTGAACGCTTTCATCAGGCTGAAAAGGAGGGAAAGCATTGGGGAAATAAGGGAACGTAAAAGAAACAAGGGCGTGAGGATAAAATGATTTGGTTAAAGTGTCCAAATCTGGAAAAAATACACATTTTCTTCACTTTTTACAAATACACATGTGAGTGAGCATTGTTAAAGTTTCAAAACATGCCATTCACTGTCTAGACAGTGCATATATGGAAGATAAGCTACAAAAAGGACCTATTTTGAATTCAGTTGTTCAATTTTTATGTCTCAAACTGTGATACCACCAACGTGTATGAATGTCCATTTATTCTCACAGCATAACACAACAGTATACCGCCACTATGGAGTCCTAATTTCTGCCAGCACTCATACAGCTCCAGACCATGATGCTACCACCACCATGCTTGACTGTAGGCAAGGAATAATCTTCTTAGTACTCTTCACCAGGGCATCGCCACACATCCTGGACACCATCTGAGCCAAACATGCTTATCTTGGTCTCATCAGACCACAGGACATGCTTCCAGTAATCCAGATTTTCAAGCTTTCTTGTTCATCAGCTTCAGAAGAGGCTGGCTTCTAGGACAGTGCCAACAATGCAGACAGAGTTGATGGGATGCAGTGTGTGGCATATGGTAGTGCAGGCTGACTTGCCACTTCTTCAAGCTCTGCAGCAATTGCAGGCAGCACACATGCATCGATTTTTCAAAGCCAGCTCCTGTGATATACTGCTAAACACTTGAGGCATTGGGGAAATAAGGACATTTAAGATAAAATTACTATAAAATATATCTTCACATTTTTACAAATACAAATTCTAATACAAAAAGCATTGTTAATGTTTCGAAACATACCATTGGGTTTAACTAATGGTTAAAGTTAAGTTAAGTTAAGCATTTAATAGACATGCAGCTGAATGTTAGTTGAATGTCACTTGAGAATCTACGAGGCATCTATAATGGCCCATTCAAGGAAAGCGTTACCATTTTTGTACTTATCGTTCTGATAACTGTGGCGCATAACATATGTTAGCAGCATTAGCAGTTAGCAGCTAATGCCACCTGAAAGCGCTACCCTAAGGAACCCTGTGTTAATCCAGGGTGATATTAGTTAATGGCTTGTCCCACCTGGCTTGTTTTAACATGGTAAACTTACCTCTGAACGGCAAAAGAGCTAGCGGTTAGCGGCTAATGATAATACTGCTTCAGCAGTGCTAGCCGGGGATAGGGAAATTTATAGATAACACATTAAAATTACATTGTTGTAACTGATTTATATATTTTTTTAAATCATTGGATTTGCATGGTATGGCCGCTTTAAGGGAACAGGTTCTCGTCTGAAAGTCTTCTCCCGGAAGCTGCTCGTCTCGATGCTTCTCACTCATGTCTCATTAGCTCCTGTTTGTCTCGGGGCAATGGCGTTCCAATTAATTGCGGCGTCCTAAAAATACACACACCCGTGCCCAACTGGGACTGACGCTCAGCAGACACGAGACTCAGAGCGTAGCCAAACCTGTTGACATTGCGAATGACGTGACCAGCCTCGGTTCTCACTGTTGCAGGAAGGAGAGCGGAGATCAGTAAACAAAGCTTTAATGCAACAGAATTAAGCATATTTTCACGCAAATTTTCAGCTCTATTTCTGCAAGTCAACATCACACTGTCTGAACCCATCTGGGGTGCTGTTAACTTATGATTTCTGAGGCAGATGAACTCTTCGTCTTCCTTTCCTAGCGTGGAAGGTAGCTGATGAGAGCCAGTTTCATCATAACTTTTTTGTTGGCCTTTTTGCGACTGCACTTTTTTCAGATTGACTGACCTTCATTTCTTTTCTAGTCATTCTTCAAGTCATTTTTTTCTTTATTAAGTTAAGAAGTTAGAACATTCGTAAAATAGGGCTATTCACTGTATACCACCCCGTCACAACTTTACAACTGATGCTCTCAAACATTAACATTAAGAGACAAGAAGATCAAGTAATTCACTCTTAATAAGTTCAGCACAGCTGTTAACTGAAAGCCATTCCAGGTGACTCTACCTTATAAAATCTAACCAAGATGTGCCAAGATGTAATCTAAGCAAGAGGTGCCTAAAATATAAAACATATTCTGGTTTGTTTAACACTTTTTTAGTTTATTAAATAATTTCATACGTTTTTCTTTATAGTTTGGAGGACATTAGTATTAATCATTTTAAAATAATGAAAAACCTTTGTAACCTTCATATTAGATTTTTTTAAATATATGAAATATTGGTAAAAGTTACCTGAAAGCTTTTTTTTTTTTCATTTTTTCATTCTAAAATTTGTACAAAATGTACAAAAACAGATCATGATTAATTTTTACATTACTGTATTTTTTTGCATTCACTACACCGGTAACACAATTGCTTTGTTAGCATAGCTAAAGAATCTCAATGCTATGATACCTCATACCGTACTTGTGTCTTGAGTCCCAAACTGAACCAAATAAATACTAAGAATGAACAATCCATTTGTTTGAGTTAGAAACACCTTAGCAACCATCTACTAGCACCTCACTATGGCAACCACCACAAATACCATAGCAAGATCTTAGCAACCATATTGCAACTTCTTTAGCAAACACCTCAGCAAACATGTAGTAACATCTAGCAACACCTCCGCAATACCAAAGACAGACCACCACAGATACCAAAGCAATACCTACCTAAGCAACTACCACAGGTACCAACATGGATACCATAGCAGCACTTTAGCAACAACCTAGCAACACCCTAGCAACCACTTAGCAACAACATAGCAACCACCCAGCAACACTTACCAACCACCATGGGTACCATATGAACATTTTTGCAACCACCTAGATAGATAGATAGATAGATAGATAGATAGATAGATAGATAGATAGATAGATAGATAGATAGATAGACTTTATCCCAAAGGAAATTTAGGCAACCTAAGCAACCATCCCAACCGTCCCAAACATTTTCGTGAACTTTATTCCGGAGTCTGGGAGCTTCATAAGAGAAAGCTCTTCCCCTGCAGAACTTTCTCGGAAAGTAATAGGAACCAGCACCCTGTGATCTGAGTAATCGTGATGTTCATAATAGGAGATGAGGTTTTGCAAATACTCAGGATCGAGGCTGGATTGGGTTTTATACCTTAACACAAGGATTTTATAGTCTATGCAGAATGTTGACAGTATTTGTTAGCAACATTAGCCTGTACTTAAGAAACACACGTCAGTTACCAAACATGCCTTGACTGACTGACTGAATCTGGGGTTAGCAATCATGCTACGTTCTTTATCCTACAATAAAATAACCTGTTTGCCTTTTCATACAATTCAGTGCCATTATATTTCCATCCACACACAACTCCTTCGTTTTTTTTTTTGTATGGACTATGGTAAAATAATGGATAATGTCTGTTTTGTCCTCTGCTCTCAGGTTGCTCAGGATTAAATTAAGACAACATGCTCCTAATAATTAGTGTGCAGGTTCCCGAAACCGTGTTACTAGCATACAATTATCTGCAATGAGATTGTTGTAATTGGCTAGAACTGAAAGCCATACGCCATGAAAGAGAGAGTGGTAATTAATGCACTGCTGCTTTCTTAAAGATATTAATTATAGGTTATAAAACACAGCTGAGGAGCTCTACTTTCTCTAACAAAGTCTCTTTCTCTCCCCCCCTCTCTCTCTCTCTCTCTCTCTCTCTCTAAACATGCTAATGCTTTCTCCTCCTCTCTTTCAGGATCACATTCTGCCATCTTCCGTTCCAGAGTAAATGGCTTTATGTGGGAACAGAACGAGGAAACACGCACATCGTCAACGTTGAGTCCTTCATCTTGTCTGGATACGTCATTATGTGGAACAAGGCCATAGAATTGTGAGTATTAACATCAGAAAGTCAGTTTTACTAAAAAACTAATGAAGCTAATGAGAATATAATCAGTTCATCGGTCTGTATCTCCTTAGCTCTAACTTACTTCTAGTGTTGTTGCTGTTCTGTTGTTTTCTAAACCATGGTATTGATTTAAAACTGGCCCCAGTGTAGAGAGTGGGTAGTTGAGTTCCACTCAAATAAATACTTAGCAACACCTTAGCAACCACATAGTAACACCTTAGCAATACCATATCAGCCTCCACAAAAAAAAAACATAGCAACACCTTATCAAGCACCATAAATACCATAGCAACACCTTAGCAACCACAAATCAACACCACAGCAACCACTTAGCAACATCTAGCAACACCTTGGCAATACCATAGCAACCATCACAGATACCATAGCAGTATCTATCTTAGCAACTACCACAGGAACCATAGAAACACTTTTGCATCCACCTAGCAACACCATAGTAAGCACTTAGCAACACCATAGCAACCATTGTGGATACCCTAGCAACACTTTAGCAACCACCTTGCAACATCTAAGCATCCATTTAGCAATCACATAGCAACACTTTAGAAACCACATTGGGTACCATATCAACACTTGAGCAATCACCGAGCAGCATCTGAGCAACCACTATGTGTACCATAATCAACATTTTCACAACAACCTAACAACATCTTAGCAACCACCTAGCAACACCTTAGAAACACAATAGCAACCACCATGGATGCCATAGAAACACTTTAGCAACAACGTAGCAACACCATAGCAGCCACCTAGCAACACCATAGCAGTACAATAGCAACCATCATAAATACCATAGAAACAGTTTAGCAACAACCTAGCAACACCTCAGCAAAACCACCCACAAATCAGCAATGCAATCACTCTTGCAGTTTCTGCAGGAACTACCATATCAACATTTACAACAACAACCTAGCAACACTTTAGCAAACCCCCTAGCAACCACCACAACGCCATAGCAGCACCATAGCAACCACCTAGCAATACCTAAGCAACCACCTTGCAACATCTTAGCAACACAATAGCAAGAATCCTGGATACCATAGAAACACTTGAGCATCAACGTAGCAGCACCTCAGCAACCACCCACAAATCAGCAATGCAATCCTCCTCGCAGTTTCTGCAGGAACTGCAATGTAGTCGCTAATTTCAGACTATTTTTAAGGTGAAGAATATTGAATTAATTGAGTTTGCATGAACTCTCTCGCCTCAGTTAACCTCACCTGCGAGGTAATTAATGATATTTTCACACCCGTCACTTTTACCAAAGTGTAAACTGGTGGTAACAGCTTTAATTTGCTCGTATATCTAAAAGAAATTGCTAAAATGGTGTATAAGTGTCGGGCTGGGCTCTGCTCTGCTCTGTGCTGTTGTGGATGTGGATGGTGTTGTGTAATAAGAGATTAGCAGTGTCACTCTCTGAGGTGAGGAACCAGGTTCTTCACATTATATCACCATTATATCACCTCGCAAACCTCAGAGCGGAGTCTCTTATCTCTCCCCCTCCCCGGCGCACACTCCACGCTACAACGTGTAAGTCAACATTAACACCTCAGTCCCGCGTGTGCTCCTCTGACAGGGGAAGAGCTCACGCACGTCAATCACGTCTCCTCCCACTCACCAGCCTCCCAGCTCCGTCCCAGCTGACAGACGTTAGCGCTAGCGGTGAAATCGCTTTTGATGTCTGTTGATGTCTGAAAGGATGTTTAGACCAGCCTCTCTCTGCTCCTGTACCTCTCTACCCACTACCCTCTCCTCTCTCCAGAGGTAGAGCGTGCACAAGAGAGCGTGCACAAGAGAGCGTGCACAAGAGAGTGTGCACAAATTCCTCCAAAAGGAGCACTGCTTTCTGCAGTTTTTCGTGTTTACGAGCCTCAAAATGTGAAACATTCTTTGATCCTCCCCCGTCCCCATCACTTAGCTGGTGTGTGTGTTGAAGTTAGTGTTCTCCTCCAAGCGTGTTGAGCAGCTGTAGTCCAGTTTCACATATCTGGAAAAAAACTGTGCCAGCCTTTACTTTCCCAGCACTAGTAGTATCATGTGATCCGTGAATCCATCACGAGGGATCTATGAAGCTGCTTTCATGATGAATGTGGAAAATTCAATGCTATGCTTTAAAACACATTGTTTTCAACATTATGCACAACATAGATTCAGATATTAACTGTGTGCAGCTGTTTAAAACGACTTATGCGTTGGTTGAGACTCGCCCCAATCACAAATCAGCTAATGCACGACCTCAAAATAGCCTAAAATTGCATACACTTAGCAACACCATAGCAACCATCATGGATACCATCTACCCACCCAGAGAGCCCATTGTGCTCTCTCAGGGCTCCGGTAGCTGATGGCCAGATACATGAACAGGATTCAAACAGGATTTGGTATCTCTTTTAAAATCTAACAGTGGATGTTGAGCGGTGCAGTTATTGTTGTAGTTTTTGCTCTTTGCTCTTCAGGACTTTAGCAGACTATAGTAGAATATCCTGGAGGGAAACAGAATCACCAGAGGTGCTTATTACAGTATCACACTGAAATTTAGAGAGTTCTTCAGAAGGCAAGACTGCCCACAGATTTCTTTTTAGTCGAACACTGAGGTGTTTTAAAACTCCAGCAGCACTGATGTGTCTGATCCACAATAGCCATAGTAAAGTATGCAGAGAAAATTAACCACCAATGTAGTGCCCAAGGATTCTGATTGGTGTAGTGCAGCATAGTCACCCAGATCAGGATTTGAACCCCAGTCTCCGACACATGATGTGATCCACTGTGCCACACCAACCACCAAGTGTCCTATATAATCAGTGGATCTGAAAAATAAAATCGATAATGGATACAAAAACAAGGAGGTGCTCATAATGTAATATTAACATTATTTTGTCACTGTCCAATGAAAAACAAGAAAAACTGTCCAATGAAAAACAAATCTCCAAAAGAGCAACTTTACAGTAGAGAGAAAAAAACCTTCTAAACTTTTGATGGAAGTCAATGTAAAAATAGTTTATCTCAGATCATTTTGAAGTATTTCTATTGGTCCTTTCATCAAGAAATGTTCTCAGTTCAAAGTATATAGTAAACTAAAAATCGACGAAAAACTGAGATACTTGTTTTTCATTGGACAGCAACGATATATAGTGTATGTAATGTCTGACATGGAGGAGTGTGGAGCTGTAGACAAACCAAGCAAAGAAAAAAAAATGGGAGACTCAACGCTAATCTAAATCTACGGCGTAACAAGCTGCAAATAAGATGTTCCGAAACAAAGCCTCCCTAATCCTCAAAGCTTTCAGCTGTTCAGTTTCGGCTCCAGGGTTCCTCAGAAGGTTCTTCCACGTGTGCCCTATTTCTACACACCAACCCATTAAAACCTCCTATAGAGCGAGATATGTATCTCAGCGCTTGCCAGGCTGTTACCACGCGCGGTTCTTCAAATCTTCACCAGCTCATCTTTACAAGAAGGAACCCACCTTCTCACAGCGGCCGCCGCCTGTGCTCCGACTGCGGCTTGCTTCAAAACTGCTGGAGCTATCAAAAAGCTTTAGCGGAGCACGCGGCGCACTTTACTGTCTTAACATAGCAGTGGGAGCTTCTGCGCTACGCCTCGGAGCAAACCGAACACCCACGTCTGCCAGTTATCTTCTCGCACAACACTTCAGAATCCTCCGTGGAAAATCAGCCTGATGTTTGGAGTCACGTTCTGTGTTCACACGCAACCTACATACGTTGGAAATTAGCTGCTGCAGCCGTCTTCATACCTGGGAAAGTTCAAAAGGGCTTACAGTGGAGCTTGAAAGTTTGCGAAACCCCCTAGGATGTTTTATGTTTATGCATAAATATAAATATAAATATAAAACATGTTCAGATTTTCACACAAGTTCTAAAAGTAGATAAAGAGAACACAGTTGAGACAAAACTATTATACTCGGTTATTTATTTATTGAGGAAAATGATCCAATACCACATATTTGTAAGTAGCAAATGTATATGAGCCTTTGTTTTCAGTATCTGGTGTGACCCCCCCTCCACTAAACATTTTAGGTAACTTTTAATTAGTACTGAAAACCAGCTTTTAGAATTTTAGCCCATTCCATCGTACAGAACAACTTCAACTCAGGGATGTTGGTGGGTTTCCACAACATTTCCATTGGATTAACGTCAAGACAAGTCTTTGACATTAACTTTGTTCTTCTTGACGCATTCTTTGGTAGAACCATTTGTGTGCTTAGGGTCATTGTCTTGCTGCATGACCCACCTTCTACTGAGATTCAGTTTACGTTCAGATTAAGTCCATGATATTTCCTTTACAATTCTTTAAAATATTTCAGATACCATTGTTCCATCAATAAAGGCAAGCTGTCCAGGCCCCGATACAGCAAAACAAGCCCAAACCATGATGCTACCATCACCATGGTTCACAGATTGGATACGGTCCTTATGCTGGAATGCAGTGTTTTCCTTCCTCATTTTAACCAAAATTAAAAAGTTCTATTTTGGTCTCAAACATCCACAAAACATTCTTCCAATAGTCTTGTGGCTTGTTCATTTGACAACATTGTTAATCAGTGTTCTCCTGATGGTGGACTAATGAACATTAACGTTAACCAATGTGACGGAGGCCTTCAGTTGCTTTGAAGTTACTCTAGGGGCATTTGAGATCTTGCCAACTACAGTATTACACACCTTGAACTTTCTATTATATGGTACTCTAAATATATTCCTGACCATCCTTGTGATGTAGAGTAAGATGAAACTCATAGGGTCAATAGATCTTTTAAATCAATCACTCAATGGTTCAATGCTGAGGTTGGAACGTCTAGAAATGTACCATTTCTGTTCGTTTGACCCAAACCATCTATCACCTCAACTGGGTCTGTAGCCCTGCTGTAGCCTTTGTGGACCTCACACCTCAATGGGCTTTGACATGGTGCTCCAACATGGTCTGGTCTTTATAGTTTAATCAAAGTGTCTCTGGTCTTCATCAAAGTGTCTGACAACATCTCACACATCCAACACCTCAACTATGAGAACCAACTACTGTATATACTTACCATCTAACAGATATCCTAGTCCTTCACATGCAGCAAAAACACAAGCATTTTTTTTAACATCTGAACTGTATGATCACAAAATCCACATCCTTCAAAATCTCTTAAATCTCACTTCAAACAAGAAGCCCTTTCAGTAAAGCTTCCAAATTTCTACCAAATTATACAACCAATTCACTTTAATATTCAGAGCCAGTTATGTTGAGGATGGTGTTTGTTGAAGAATTGGCAGTGCTAGATTTGGCATCATTGCCCTGCTAAAACATGATGAAGATTCTTGCAGGCTTTGGTTTTTAGTAGATTGAAACAGGTTGTCTTAAAGTATTTCACTGTATTGTACCCATCCTTTCATATTTCAGTTTTAATTGATAGCACTAGATTTGGAATCATTGCCCTGCTAAAATGTGATGAAGATTCCAGAAGAATTTGTTTTTTAGCAGATTGAAATAGCTTGTTTTAAAGTGTATTCTTGTATTTTACCCATCCAGCTGTTTTTAATTACTCCCTGCTCATTAAATCTTTCCACTAACATGATGCTACCAACACCATGCTTCAGATTTTGGTATTTGTTAAGGAATAATAGTCACCTTAACAGAAAACCATATTCCATATCTCAACTAGGTCGTTGCCATTGCCCAACCCTGCTGTAGCTCATTTATATAGCCAGTGTTGGCTCAAATCAGATTTTTGGCATATCTAGATTGTATCCAGATTGATTTCTGATAATCTAGACAGTTAGAAACCAAATAAAATTGATTTTTGATAATCTAGAGAGTCAGAAACCACATGAAATCTGGTTTTCTTTTCAAACTGGATCCAAACCTCATTTATAAGTGATTTAAAATGTGATTACAATTGGATTCATACAGATCCATCTCAGTCTGGATGCTCAAATCTGATTTCAATGTGCCTTTTGCGTCAGTCACAACGTGACAATGATAATTAAATCCAAAATGATGGAAATTCAGGGGCCCAGAAGAGCGCCAAAGATTAATTATTGACACCAACCTCAATACCACAACTCAAACCACAGAGGTAGTTTTGTGATGTCCAGACACACAAATCTGATCTGATCACTTTCAAATAGAAGTGCAGACAGTCATCTCAACAGATATGATTTGAGAAACAAGTTTGCCATGAGTTTTCCATGCAAGCAAAAAGCTACCACCACCATGTTTCACAGTTCAGATTTTAGACTTCAGCATTTTAGCCAAATGCTATCTTTTTGTCTCATCTAACCAACGTATTATATTCCATATCTCAAATGGCTTAGTCTGATGCTTCCAGTGAAGCTCCCCAAACTGCGACCAACCAATATAACACTATTTCATTAACTCAATACCATAACTCAACCCACAGAGGTAGTTTTGTGATGTCCAGACACACAAATCTGATCTGATCATTTGCAAATAACGGTGCAGACATTCTTCTCAACAGATCTGATTTGAAAAACAAGTTTGCAATGAGTTTACCATGAGTAAGGAAAAGCTACCACCACCATGTTTCACAGCCAATTGCTTTCTTTTTATCTCATCTAACCACAGCATTATATTCCATATATCAACTGTCTCAATCTGGTGCTTCTAGTGAAGCTCCCCAAACTGCGACCAGCCAATATACCACTAAATCACACTTAAATCACTAATATTCATGTGATTGCCACTAAAATGACATCCTTCGCCAGCACTTTAGAGGCTGCTATCAGTCTGACTTTGAAGTTGCGCCCAAACAGAGGCGGCAGCGCCTCAGACAGCTACCCGAGGTTCTTAGGTGCTTGCGTTGGTACGCCCCTCACGTCTGGCAGACATTAAAGATAGGAGGACGTGTCTGTCTTTGCTGTCGGAATGTGACGGTCGGATAAAAAGAGTGGAAATGTGTTTTATAAGCGCTGCCGGAACGTCTGCGGAGCGTGTCCTGAAAGTGTGCTCTCGGCTGATGCGATCACGCAGGAAGGAAGGGATGATAACAGGAAGAGGCGAAAAGGTTCTCTGCATTTTCCTGCTGATAACAGAGGCCTACTGTTCTCAATTTACCTATAACCTATTCGCTTCATCCAGTCTCAGGGTGGGAGGTTCTGTATGTGTCTCATAGGTATGATACGATCAATATCAAATCAGAACCATCTGTCTCCATGTTTATACAATTTAATGTGATAAATTCTAGCTACATTAACTTACATTACAAGTTAGGTTTCATTCCTTCTTCTATAAAGTTAGGAGGCTTTGTTCCAGATGTACTATATGTAGTATATAATAATAATAACTTTGCACATTTACAGCTCTGGAAAAAAAATATGAGACCACTTAAAAATGTGTTTCTTTGATTTGACCAAATTTAAAAACCTCTGGAATATAATCAAGAGGAAAATGGATGATCACAAGCCATCAAACCAAACTGAACTGCTTGAATTTGTGCACTAGGAGTGGCATAACATTATCCAAAAGCAGTGTGTAAGACTGGTGGAGGAGAACATGCCAAGATGCATGGAAACTGTGATTAAAACCAGGGTTATTCCACCAAATATTGATTTCATTTTTTTAAAAATTTGTTATTTGTAATTTGAGAAATGTTGTCAGTAGTTTATAGAATAAAACAGCAATGTTCATGTTACTCAAAAATAAACCGGTTTGACCAAAATCGGAGAAACGGATTCAGAAACTGAAGTGGTCTCTTAATTTTTTTCCAGAGCTGTATGTACAATTCACTTTCATTTTAATTTTGCTAAAGATCACATGGTTAAACCAGAAGGCTGCTGGAGGAATGTTTTTTATGGATGAATAAGACTAAAATACAATTTTTTGGTTTAAATGAAAAAAAGTATTTTTGGAGAAGAAAAACATTGCATTTCAGCCTTTATAACCTTATCACATCTGTGAAACATGGTGCTGGTAGTATGAAACATGGTTTGGGCCTGTTCTGCAGACACCAACACCAACCAGCCATCTCCATGTTATTATCACTTCAGTTCTGAGAATGACACTATATAATTAAATTATACATTCCAGCAGTTCTCTCTCCAGCGTTTTTTTCTGCATATTTTGGATGTCATTTTGACCTCCACACTTCCCCTGAACTGTGGTTTCTTAACAGTCCACATCTTAATTTTGCAATGCTTAGGGTGTACAAACTTCTCCACTTGCCACATTGCTGGTTATCTTTGTTACAATTTAATTTGTTGTATTATGAGAACAAAGGCTATATGCATTAAATTAAAGAATATGTCTACTACTTCTCTGTCTGATAATATATCTGCATGTAAAAGAAACACCCTGACACAGATACAAGGATTTTTTCTATGTTCTTTTTCTGTTTTCCATGCTATCATGTGATTTACTGACTCGTGTTGGAAGTGAACAGTTGTGACTGCAGCTGAAGTGTGTAATGGCAGTAATGGTTTACATCTCTTGGTAATTAGTGCCATTATTTTCTAATTAGCGCTCCAGTTTATCAGCCAGATAACATTTCTCAGATGTCCTGAACCTCAGACAAAAAGGGGCACACACACACACACACACACAAAATCACACGCACACACAAAATCACACGCTCACATATGGGATGTGAGCTGAAGGCAGTGATTGCTTATCCTTCCACCTTCTCCTGGGCTTCACTCTAAAGCTCTACCCCAGGCAATCTTCTGTTGGCAGAAAAGTCAAAGGCAAGAGAGGTACTTTTAATAGATACTAAAATATATGATTGTAAAATATAGATAGTCCATAACATTAGCACCACTTACTGACCAACCAAAGCTGGACTAACTGATTCTGCCTGTAATTTCTTGGTAACATCATCTATCTGTCCTTCTGTTTTAACAAGATGTCTAGTCCTAGTCCACATTGAGGAAAATCATACTCCCACCACCATGTTTAACTGTTGGGATATTGCGTTTGTGCTAATATATGGGTTAACAAATTAACTAATGACATTGTAGCCTAATTTCTTGTGAAAGGGGGCAGGTGGTGCACCAATTCATTATTATTGTGCATTCCTTATGTACTTTGTGATGGGGAGCTAAAATTTGCTGTAACAGGAAAGAGATCCGCACTAGCACTTTGGGGCGGCAGTTAGCGGCTAATGCTGACACTGCTGCACCCAGGATTAGTGCTGAAAACTCCACCTCAGACAAAATATAATAAATCTAAGCTTACTGTAAATAAACAGAATTGTTTAATCTGTGTAGATTAACATCCAGAGCTTGTTTGACTTTGAAATATATATTTTTTAAGAATTACAGTTTTGTTTTTACTTAGGCTCTTCCCCCAGCTTCCCCATTAGAAGGGAAATATGGCGACACCCCTGCTCTCTTCAATAAACAGGGGTTGGACAGTGAAACTAGAACACCTGGTTTTAGACCACAATAATTTATTGTCCCAACGGACAGTTCTGGTGGAAATAGGAGAGTTGAGGTGCACATTGAATTCTGCAGTGATTTGGGCAGCCGAGGTTTTATGTTTTTTGGATACAATCCGGGTTAGCACCCGAACATCCCTTTCAGACAGCTTTCCCTTACAGCGTCCACAGTTAATCCTGTTGGATGTGGTTCGTCCTTCTTGGTGGTACGCTGACATTACCCTGGATACCGTGGCTCTTGATACAGCCAGCAAGACGTGCACCAACAATTTGTCCTCTTTTGAACTCTGGTATGTCACTCATAATGTTGTGTGCATTGCAATATTTTGAGCAAAACTGGGCTCTTACCCTGCTAATTGAACCTTCACACTCTGCTCTTACTGGTGCAATAATGTGCAATTAATGAAGATTGGCCACCAGGCTGATCCAATTTAGCCATGAAACCTCCCACACTAAAATTACAGGTGTTTCAGTTTCATTGTCCAACCCCTGTAGGTGTCCTGACTAATGTTGCTTAATGTGCCATATAAATTGCTGTCTTAGATATAAAAAATAGACCAGATAATAGAAGTTCATTGAGAGTGCACCTTATAGTCTGGAAAAAATGGTACTGTTTAGGTGCTTAAAGCAATCATGTTCAGATTTTTGTTTGTAAAATTAATTTAAATCTGTCATTAATCTCCTAATCCTAACAAAAAGCCTTAATCACATCCTAATGAGATACACAGAATGGCTTATGGTCAGAACAGGGTCATAAAGTGGCTCCACATGCAGTCAAATAGAGAGTCAAAAGGGCAGAGAGGTGGGAGAACAGGAACAAAAGACATTGAATAAACAAAAGAAGGGAAGTATTGAAATGAGGAGACGGCCTGAGGAGAGGCACAAAAATAGCCTCGTTTGCGCTCAGGTAGAGAAAACGGGTGAAAATACTGAATTATCCCGAGCTCATACTGGCCTTCAGTGTTTTAGAGAGCAGTAATAGGCTTCATAGGGCGAGCGGTGTGTGTGTGAAAAAGAGAGAGAGAGAGAGAGAGAGAGAGAGAGAGAGGGAGAGAGATTCACTCTTTCTTTTATGACAACAAGGGAGAGAGCTAAGTGAGACACTCCAACCGAGGGCAATTAGACCAGGCCTTCAGAGACAGAAAGGGAGAGAGGGACTATCATTAAAAGCTAACTTAAAAAAAAAAAAAGCTATTTACATGTGTTATCTATGAGCTTTCTCTCCTCTCTGCCGCTCATACTCGTTCACTCACTCACTCATGCTCATGCTATCTCATTATCCTCGACACCTGCTAGCAGCACGTTCTCCCATTTGGCCCCGGATCCCTCCTCTTCAATATTTGATGCTCAGGGAGTCGACTCTATTGGTTGTTATTGGGATTGTATAGAAAAGGAAACATTCAGACGTTCAGTTCTAGCTTTGATATTTGAGGTGTTCATTTGACGATGACGATAAATGGAATTACACCCATTTTTAATTGAACAGATCTTCAGTCTGATTCTCCACCAAGAAATCTGGACTTTTGTCTTGTTTGTTTTGTCTTGTTTGTTGTCATTGTCCTGCTGAAAGGTGCTTAATAGCAGGGCTGGCGCTAGCCATAAGCACAAATGCTGGAAATTAAGAATAATTCAGTATGTTAAATTCTGGTTTATGCAAAACCTAATGGACAAAATTGACTCCCCATTACTCCAAAAAAACTACAGTAATATCACTTGATACTTTTTGCTATTAATAGTATAGAAATAGTTCCTCAAGGATTTTTTGGTATCATTTGATAACCATTTGATATGCTGGTTTTATAGGTTTTCAAGTCCTAGTAGATAGTTTTTATTGGTTTGTCTTCCCATTACTGGAAATTTCTACAGCAATATCACTCATCACTATACAATACATGGTAAACCAAGGTAAACTACAGGTACAGGGCTATCTAACCCTTAAAGGGGGACATATTAAGGGGACATATTATGCAAAACTCATTTTTTGCGTGCTTTTGCATTTCTGCTTGGATTTTAAGTGCCTCTCTAAACTCTACAAGCAAAAAATAAAATAAAAAAGAATTAAAAAAATCATTTTCTGTGAATCAGTTGAAAGAGTTGTCAGGTGTCAGGTGTCTATAAATCATTTGGATGGCTCCTTTATTGTGAGGACTATTTATACAGACAGAATTGGACAGAAAACATGAAACACCTGGGACCGGGTAACAAGGGGGCGGAGCTACAAATGAAACAAAATAATAAACACCAGGCACGTGCAGAGGAGGGTACATAAACACAGGGACAGACCAGAGAGATGCAAAAAAAAAAAACAGACGAGAATGTGACACCAACCACTGAGACACTACTGTCTGATTAGCTTGTGTTTCTAATAAAAAGGACAGTAACTGTAGCAAAAAATGGGCAAAAACACAGCACAAAATCTTGCATTTTCATATTTTTTGATTTCTATTTTTTGGACTCTGGGTTCTTTATATTGTGTCCAAATTTTCATAATGAATAGAGGAAAAAAATGCTCAAAAATAATCTGAAATAAAATCATTTTACATTGATGTCAGCTGAAATGTTGTAAATCTTTGTTTTAAATTGTTGTTTTTATTTATTTTTTTTATCAAGAGAAGTTTGCTCTAATTATGCTCTAAGTACTTTATAACATCTTTTTAGAACTTTTCTAAACTTTTTTATGGAGTCAGAGTCGCAGGACCATTAGTTGAAGGAGTGTGTGAGAGTGCATTAGCATCAGACTGTTCAAAGCCCGGCCTTTCCTCTAATCCTGAAAGAGACGCTTTTCAGCTTTATTTACTTCTTCATTGCTTTTGTCTGTTGGAAAGGCGCTGCGGCACAGAAATCAGAAATGTATAATTAAGGCAGCATCAGGGTTGTCTTTGTCTTTGAAATGAAAAGGAGGAACTTCAAAGATCTCGCCATTTCGCCTGTTTGCTTTGAGCATGTTTGTTGTGGGAGAAAATACATTTTTATTAACTTTCCTTTATAATTCTGTTGTTTTTTCCATTAAGGAATTATACAGACTGCAATGTGAGGTGGGAATGCTTTGTTGTTTGAGACTGCAGTTCATGTATGTGCACACAAACTTCATATTTTGTCTAAAGGGGGATTTTAGGTCAAACCCTGAGCAATAGACGTGTTCTCAGCTCCCTGGCTGTTACCTTGTCATCGTTGGTAACTGCATGCCTTGCAGCATCAGCACCTTGCAGCATCAGACTGATGAATCAGCAGAAAAAAGCCCATCAAAAAAAGCTGCAGGAGAATGCTGCATGTCAAAGAGAGAGAGAGCAAGAAAGAGAGAGAGCAAAAGAGATAAACAGAGAGGGAGGATATATATAGTGTTCTGCATCTTATATTGTAATGCTATAATAGCAGAGTTAGACAAAAGTAACCGTGGCAGATGTACAATATTTAAAATCCACCTATAAACAGTATAAAATAAATAAAAAATAAAGAATATCAACTATAATATCATGGTAACACTTTACAAAAAGGGTACAGTAATTAACAGTACTTACTAGAGAATAGCTCAACAAATTATTCATTGATACATTGTTTTACATAATACAAATAATACATTTTGGCCCATTCTTCTTTGCAGAATTGTTTTAATTTAGCAACATTAGAGAGTTTTTGGACTATTTTAGAGAGTTAGAGAGTTTTTGGTTATTTTTTTTTACCATTGGGAGAAACATTGGTGGACTTGCTGGTGTGCTTAAGGTCATTGTCCTGCTGCAGAATGTCGCGGTTATTTCACGACTCTTCTAGGCCTCCCAGGAAGGGAAGCCTGGGCTAGCTAAAATGAGCGCTCTAAAACTTATCTAGTCATGCATCACTATAAAAGTTTTAAGTTCAAAAGAAAGAAGGTAAAAACAGACGAGTGCCTTAAGTTTAAAGAAAGGAGAAGACGAGTCTTTCCGAAGTTCTAAGTTGATCTTTTATTGTTCTTGAAGTCAGCCAGGTAGTGTCAGGAGGCTTCAGTCTTCTGATAATACAGAGGAATACACACACTTTTATACAGTATTTGGGTGAACAAAGGTGGGGGCTTTAAGCTCCACCTTTCCATCACTTGGGCACTCTTCTCGTGAGAGAAAGCTGATCTTGCGCAACGTCTGGGCTTTTTCAGCCGAAGTCAGACAAAGTCCAAGGTCGCCTCGACCAGCACCTCACGCCTTGGTACAGACTGTACAGGCCTCAGAGAAAGGGTCAGACACCTGTTTTAACAGAACTTAGTGAACTCTAGACTTTTTATCCAAATATATTATTATAAAGGTTATATAGCATATATTGATCACCAATTTAGGGCCCACAAGAACCAAAGTACACCTGTGCTTAAGTTTATAAACAGATGGCTGGACATTCTTTTTTAATATTTTCAAGTAAAGAGCAGAAATTATTGTTACATAATTTACAGCAAGTTGTCCAGGCCCCAGCCCATCACACTACCACCACCATGTTTTACATTTACATATAATATTCTTTTTCTAAAATGCTGGGTTTGTTTTATGCCAGATAATTTAACAGGACAGGGACCTTCCAAAAAGTTCCACTTTTATCTTGTCAGTCCAAATAAGTATTTTTTCCAAAGTCTTGGGGATCAACATGTTTTTTTTTTTTGTGTGTTGTTTTTTAACTCACCCATGGATGCTATTTTTGCCCAGTCTATTTCTTATTATTGAATCATTAACACTCAACATTCAATGAGTCAATTGAGCCCTGAAGTTTTTTTTTAAATATTGTCCTGGGTTTTTTGTGACCTCCTGGATGAGTTGTCCATGCCCTTTTGGAGTAATTTCAGTTGGGCGGTCACTTCTGGGAAGCTTCAACAGTGTTCCATATTTTCTCCATTTGTGAATAATAACTCTCACTTTGGTCCCTGTGGAGTCTGAAAGCTTTTAGAAATGACTTTGTAACATGTTCCAGACTGAAAGATATTAAAGACTTTATTTTCTGATCTTTTCTTGATACTCTTTAGAGAAAGGGCATAATGTATTGGTTTTTAAGATCTATTATCCTGCTTCACGATCTCAAACAGGTTCTATTTGAGTGTTTCCTTGATTCTTACTTTGTCACGCCTCTAATTGTATGAATCTAATCATACCTAATGAACTTATCCTAAACCACCAGAAGGAAACAAATGAATGATTATTCATTTGAAACAAATGAAAAATAGAAGAAGAAACACACCCACCCACACACACACTCGCGCTGAGAGCATGACTGATACGGCAGATAATCCTCTCCGTGTGTTCCTCGACCACCTTGCTTTTGTGCTTTGTTGCCATGACTCCAGAGATCAGGCCCGGTGCTCGGTTTCTGAGCCGGAGGCGACGGGATATTGTAGCTATTTTTCTGTTTTACTTCACCGTCTCTGCAATTCCCTCAGCATTTACCCTCACAATCACCGGGACCCGCACGCCCGCTGGGTTCACAACCCCTGCTCACTGCTTTCAGCCAGGAATTGCTGTCGTCTTCCTCTCACTCTGCTGTACTTTCATAACCCGGGTCACTGATAGCAGCTATAGAGGAAGGCCGTGTCAGAGTCACTTTAAACCCCGGGTGATATCGTGTGGTTTCAGACACAGCCACAGACACAACTGTGGAGTCAGGCTTTTTTATATTCCACACCGACCAAGTTCATGAAAGGAGGTCTTCAGTAATGGAGATAAATGGGCACCAAAAAATAAATAAACGGTAGAAACAGTACAGGAGCTCAGATTAACTGTACCATCTCCATTTCTGCACTTTAAATTCCATCCAATCCTACATCCTAGACCCTCTACTAAACTCATCATAGTCATCTGCTCCTCAGACTGGAGTCGCGCTGAAGCTTTGGATAGTCTGGGTGGTGAGTGGAGCATTAGTGGGAATTGACCCACTGGCTGTAGGAAAGCGTTGGACGGGTCTCCTGACCTTTACTGACATTTGGCGGTTCTCTCACAGCGTTTGATCTCTGCACTGCACAGGGTCTCTACTGTGCTAATATACTTCATACAGCTCACCCCAGATCCCCCACATTTCAAACTAGGTCTCCAACCACATGCTAATATGGTTCTAACTCATGTTTAGACCATGCAAGTGTCCTTTCTGCATTTCCGTTGTGGAGATATCAGTTTCTCATTAGTAAAAATACATTTTAGACTCTTAAAGACTTTTAAATGGTTTTAAAAGGGAATCTGCATTTTTCATGCAGCTGATAAGCCAAAAGATTATAATTACTTACAATTCGGCCTTTGACAATGGCCTGGTAAAAATGGTTGGGCAGCACGGTGTCTTAGTGGTTAGCACGTTTGCCTCCCAGCACTGAGGTCTTGGGTTTATTTCCCTATCTGGTTGGAGTTTCCATATTTGGCACTCTGTTCTGGGTAAAATGCTGTAGTGCCTGATATAGTCCTCTACGTTTACAGTTGTTTCCGGTTGAGAGTATGCTGTGCGCTATTGGCTGAAGCTTCTCACCAATGTATGGATAAGAGTGGTCAGCATAAATAGTTGTGTCTAAAAAAACGTGATTGTAAGTGAAGGTGCTAAATAATTTACTTGTAACTTCATTTATTTATTTATTCATTCATTCATTCACAATGACATATTATTTATGTTTAGATGATATACAGCTCTGGAAAAAATAAGAGATCACTTAAAAATGATGAGTTTCTATCATTTAACCAAATTGAAAACCTCTGCAATTTAATCAAGAGAAAGATGGATGACCACAAGTCATTAAACCAAACTGAATTGATAGAATTTTTGCACCAGGAACTCTTAAAACTTTGTATATATGTGCAGTACTTGAGGTCTGAAAGCTCTGCATCTTTTTTGTTATTTCAGCCTTTTCTCATTTTCTGCAAATAAATGCTCTAAATGACAATAATTTTATTAGGAATTTAGAAGAAATGTTGTCCGTAGTTTATAGAATAAAACAACAATGTTCATTTTACTCAAACATAAACCTATAAATAGCAAAATCAGAGAGAAACTGATTCAGAAACTGAAGTGGTCTTTTCATTTTTTCCAGAGCTGTATTGTCCTAGGACAAATTGTTCTAGCCGATCAACCGACTGATCCAGATTTCAGTTTGCACATTGCACTGGATAAACCCTCATATAACTAGTTGCTGCTTTGAGTAAAAGTTGTTTGTTTGGAGATATTTTAGTGCAGAAATCCCAGAGCTATATGGGGCTTCATAGCTGCAGAGAAGTCATGTTGGGTATCACAATGCAATTTTTTTTCAGGCTGTGATAAAATATGTAAATAAATTACACACAAAAACACTGAATTAAATGTTTATTTATTTATTTTTTTTGCACGGTTGTCATTCAAACAGCACAGGCCGCTCTAACACGGTGTTAAATTATTCATGTGGCCGATTTCTTATCCCTTCGCACCAACAGCTGTAGAACTTTGTGTACGTGTGGGAGAGAAAACAAGAAATCGAGTGTCAAAAACGGCTGTACTTTTGCTCTCTCAGTCTTTCTCTTTCATCCCCCTCTCCTAACTCTTGCTTTGACTCGTCTCCCACTCGAAATATCCGCACACAACGTCAGCGAACTCAGTCAAACGCCAGCTCCTGCAACGTTTCCTGACCTCCACGCTCTCCGCTTTAGAAATGCCTTCAAAAAGAAGACCTTGAATAGTGGAACTGTAGACTGAAAGAACTTGCAGAACTTTCTGCTGCTATTCAGTCGAGTTATGAAGCCTTGCTCCCTGAGTCAAGGCTTTATGTCTCTCTTGTTTTTTTTTTTTAATGAAGCCAGACAGTTTTCATTGTGGTGCATGAGGTAATGCAGTCAGTTCACAGTACGTACAGGTTTTGGACCTGTATGGTTTTATGGCTTTATGGTTTTATGGAATGGGTTTCCATGGCCAAGCAGCTGTATTCAAGCTGTACCCAGAAGTACTGTAGATGGATCTGGTGCAACTTTACTGCACAACAAGGTGCCTGGCAACAAATTCAGTGATCAAAAATAGTCAAATCCAGCAGCATGTAATGTAAACCAGGACCAGGGGAGACAAAAGCTGGTTAGAAAACACAGGTTTATTAACAGGGTTTGGCAAATAAGAATAGTCAAAAACGAGCAGAGTCAAAACCATTATAGTAACATAACTAAGAGTAGTCAGACAGCAAGCAGAGTTCATTAAACAGAATATCCAGTAAGTAGGGAGCAGGCAAGAGAGTAGTCAAAGAGGAGAAAAGGGTTGATAACAGTAAATCAAACAATACAAAAGGGTTTAGGCTAAAGAGGAAACGATAAGCAAAACAAGGTCAGAAAACAGGGAATCAAAGACAGAATAGAATGCTTTGTACAGAGCTAGAAATCTAGATAATACGCAGCCACTGGGGAGTTGCACTGAGGGAGTATTTATACAAGCTAGACCAGGTGGAAATAATTAGCCATCAATCAATAGCTGGGTGATGTAGAACACTTGAGAGTCACGTGATTCTCAGAGTCATTGTAGTTCAGAGCCAGAGGCTGCTGGGAAACTGAGTCTTTAGGCAGAGAGGCTTCAGGAGCAGGCATATTGGCAGAGTCAGGCGTGACACAGCACTTGTTGACTGGCTTTTTTTTATTTATTAAAAATGCAAAAAATAACCAACGCATTTTGGCACTCAGACCTTCAGCTGTGTTAAAAGACAAAAGTTAGTAACATCCCAGTTTTTTTTTAAACATACATGATTACAAAACTACCAATGAGTACACTCCAAGTACTAAAGATCACATAATCAGCCAATGAGAGGTTAACAGCTCAATTCCACATGGGAACCACTTCCACCTTAAACTTCAACTTAAAAGTTCTTTTGAAATTCACAAACACAGTTAGTCATCAATTTTATTTTAAAAAATACTTTTGTGAAAGAACACACACAAAGGAAAAAAAACTGCACCCAAGCAGATGCTTTTGCCAGTGTACAGGTTTTTTTGATTGGACAGCGACCATGTGACTTTGATTTCCAACCAAAATTAATTGTTTTTACAACATCTGGACCTTATTATCAAGCCAGTCGTGTTTTTTTTTTATGGCTGTGTGACTTTTTGATTTTCAAACAAAAGCCCAACCAAAACATTGGGTTTTGAAATCAATTCGATTTTAATCTTCAACTAAAACACAATGGGCTCTATTTTAGTGATTTATAGGTGAGCCGTCAACCATGCACCAAGCAGCTTGATTTAAAGGAGTTTCAGTGCAAAAAATATGCCTTGCATGGCTCAAAATATGCAAAAGGCATGTACTAATTCTCTCAGTTAACCATGGGTGTGTCACTTGCCATTTCTTTTATAAGTCAGGTGCTCTATGACTTTGGCAGATTGGTATTTTAACGGTGCAGTACTTCTGCACTTCTCAGCAGAGTAAACTGCAGTGCTTGTTCACGCTGTGAAGGTGTGCAACCAGGTCTTTAACAGGAACAGCAATGTTATTTTATTTAAATCGGTCAGTGTTGCACCTGTGTTTTCCGCTGCCGAGATAGCAATACGCCAGAAATGTACCTGGACACACCTCACTTCCAGACCACCACACCCATCAGCATAGATATATTCCTAAACTCTGTCGCTATTTTAAAAGCGCAGGCGCAATACATGAAAATAGACTGCTGGCAGGGTGTAAGATGGCAATGAGCATCGTGACAGGCCTTCCGCAATGTGTATGACAGGGCCCAATGTCTATTTAACATTAGAGACTGTTCACTCCCCAGTGAATACAGTTTATGTATTGAAACTGAACAGCTAAAATGGTGGTATTATAAATGTCTTACTAAAAACATGGTTTAATTATTAAACTTGTATTTCACAGATCAACAAAGACACATCCGGGGCCTGTGGTCCATCTGAGTGACAGTCCGAAAGATGAAGGGAAGGTAAGATATTGTTGTGTTTTTTAAATATTCTTTTTTTAAATATCTTTATATTCAGTAACAGCTGGTTTTAGCTTTACTCACAATGTTTCCATTGACATTTTGAGCAAATTAAAAAGAATAAACTAAGAACTTCTACAATTCACTCACTCTATTTCTATTTAGTGTGCCAGTGTAAATGTTATAGTAAATTATTTTTTTATATAGCTACAGCTCTGGAAAAAATTAAGAGACCACATCAGTTTCTGAATCAGTTTTTCTGATTTTGCTATTTTTAGGTTTATGTTTGAGTAAAATGAACATTGTTGTTTTATTTTATAAACTACAGACAACCTTTCTCCCAAATTCCAAATAAAAATATTGTCATTTAGAGCATTTATTTGCAGAAACTGAGAAATGGCTGAAATAAGAAAAAAGATTTTAGACCTCAAATAATGCAAAGAAAACAAGTTAATATTCATAAAATTTAAGAGTTCAGAAATCATTATTTGCTGCAATAACTCTGGTTTTTAATCACAGTTTTTGTACATCTTGACATGTTCTCCTCCACCAGTCTTACACACTGCTTTTGGATAACTTTATGCCACTCCTGGTGCAAAAATAAAAATTAAAGCAGTTCAGCTTGGTTTGATGGCTTGTGATCATCCATCTTCCTCTTGATTATATTCCAGAAGTTTTCAATTTGGTAGAATTAAAGAAACTAATTTTTAAGTGGTCTCTTATTTTTTTAATCCAGAGCTGTATATCTGCAAAATCTGTATCTGAACTGTATCAAGAAGAAGTTGATGGAAAGGACTTTGAACTACACCTGGTCCTTGGTGGCAAAAGCCAGTTAAAATCCACATGAGCTGAATAAGTAAACAACATGGTTGTCTATGTTCCCATTATTAGGTAATAATGGCACAAATAGGGTTGTTTTGTAGGATGATGTGGTGATATAGTCAATAGTGTCCTAAGCAAAAAGGGATTACTGGGGTTACACATAGGGCCCTGCCCATTCCCTTCACCCATATTCCAATCAACCACTACATCACAAGCTCTTCACAGGGGTTATCAGAAAGGCACCTCCATTCATCAAGAATTGTTTTTTTAACATGCACACAACACAGTACACACACTGCATCCACACAACTCTACACTGGCCTCCCTGGCAGCTAAGGCCGTATCTGGCACTAGCACTGTTAATGCATGCTCAGTGCCACCACTCAACAACACTATAGCAACATATGCAAAAACCCTACATCTGCCACCATGCTACAAATGAATATTTAATTACAAACCTCTACAAAACCCCTAGCATATGCCGGCCACCCACGCTCTCTTTAATATGCCATGGTGGTCTTGCTGAAAGAGGCATCAAAACCAAGTTTCAAGTTTCTTATCTAGTGCGCTTCCTAGAGAATTTGGGTTTTTTTCCATACCTGTAGTTTGTTTCACTGGTTAACATCAGTCAATCAGCATTTTCTCCCTTGGTTTGGTTTGTTTTCACACAGGCGCAAACCTAAATGTACCAAAATGCGCCCCAACAAACCAACAAACCAGAGCTTTGACCAACTCAGGCTTCCCTATATGACAAAATGTGTTTTAATGTCTGATTCCTAGCACATTATATACAACATACTGATCATTATTTGTAGAATTTGTTGATTGAGGATGTAGCTCCTAATCTTAAGGTACACATTTAGCTGGGAGTGGGAAAAAAATTCGATATCACTTTTTGTGATACATACAGATATATAACGGAGTGGATCAACACCAGCAGATCACACGACTCTCTAAACCATCACTGACTGTGGAGACTTCACACTAGACCTCAAGCAGCTTGGACTGTGTGTCTCTCCACTCTTTCTCCAGACTCTGATCCCTTGATTTACAAAAAAGGCAAAATTTACTGATGGTCAGTGATGGTTTGGAGAGACATGTCATCTGCTGGTGTTGGTCGACTGTGTTATATCAACTCAAGTCTAAAGTCAGTGCAGTGCAGTGCAGTTTTCCCGGAAAATCTTACAGCACCTTATGCTTCCCTCTCACAACTTTTATGGAGATGCAGATTTCATTTTCCAGCAGGATTTGGCACACTGCCCACACTTTTAAAAGTACCAATTGTTTTCATATGATGTTCAAATTTTCTGAGATAGATACTGACTTTTGTTTTTTTTTATTGGCTGTAAGCCATAATCATTAACAATTAAAGAAATAAAAGCTTAAAATAGATCACTCTGTGTGTGTAATACATCTATATAATATATGAGTTTCATAAATCATTTTTGATCTGAATTACTGAAATAAAGTCATTTTTCAATTATATTCATTTTTTTTTTAGATGTACCTGTACCAAAGTTTGAGAGCTAATGGTCTAGAAAAATTTTGTTTTCAGTCCACTGTCCTGCTTGTCCTGTTTGGAGTTCATCCTGCTATGTTTGATCAGGTGTTTTGGATTTAAGGTAAACTCTTAAACCTGTAGAAATTACAGGACCAAGATAGAGAACCACTTGTCTAGAACTTTTATTATTTACTGTATCTGGTTGAACTCGACTGTTATAAAAAAAATCTGGTCGAATCATTTTCTGCTGGCTGCTTCTGTTGACCCTCATCTTTCCTGACACTTGACTGAAGCTGTAAAGTACTACACTCTCTCAGTACTGTTAGCAGACTGACTATGCTGCACTCCGCTCCCTCCGGAGGCTCAAATCCGTTCTCTGGATCCTTCTCAGATTGTCGAAGAACGAGGCTGAAACATATCTCTACTAATAACCCACATAAGTTCAGTTTGACTGACCTCATTCTGGCAGACCTGCCACTGTCAGTCAGCCGCTCTCACCCAGATATGAGCAGCCACTGTGTCACAGAGTGCCACTGGGAGATCGAGTGAGAAAGTGAGGGACAGGTCAGCGGTGGCTCTGTTGTGTTGAGCTTGACTGTTTCATCCCTGACAGATCACGGTTCACTTTTACAGCGTGTGGCAAATGCTCTTATCTGGAGCAGCTTATGATTTTAACCTCAAGGCAGAATAAAATAAAACATAGCAATTTTTGTGTGTCAGTTCATGTACTGTCTATTAATCAATACAGCTTATCTCTAATCTCTTATTGGTCTTACTAATAATAGAAAGGGATGCTCTGGAGCAGCTGTGATCACCCTAAGGTCCTTAAGGTTACTGTGTCCAATGCCGAGTAAGGTCTAGAGGGGTATAAATGCTACACTATATGGCTCTGGAGAAGTAGAGCTGCATTTTCTCCACTGTTGCAAAGCTCTTGTGTGACTAAATGCAAACAAATCCCCACTGGAATGTTTTAATATCCAGCATAAATAGGGTTCCCGCAGGTCCTTAAATTAAAATACAAGTAATTAAGGTCTTAAATTGACTGTAAATTTGTTGTAGGTATAAAATTTTCAGACAGTGCGTTTAATACTGGTGGGAAAGCACATGCTAACATTAGCATCGATCTAGGTAATGTTACTGGGGAGAGAATTAAGGTTAGTGGAGAGCTAGCTAACACACTAACGTTAGCGGCGAGTTAGCTATGTTACCGGGGAGAGAACTAAGGTTAGTGAAGAGCTAGCTAAAATATTTATGTTACCAGCAATTATGTAACATACTAACATAAGCAGCAAGCTAGCTAACATACTAACGTTAAGAGCAAGTTAGCTATGTTACCAGGGAGAGAACTAAAACATTAGTTAGCAGCGAGCAAGCTAACGTTACTGGAGAGAGAACTAAGGATAGCGTCAAGCTAGCTAACATACCAACGTTAGTGGCAAGTTAGCTAACATACTAACATTAGCTGTTAGCTAGCTAACATACAAACATTAACGGTGAGCTAGCTTACATACTAACGCTAGCTGTGAGTTAGCTAATATACTAATGTTAGCAGCGAGTTACCAGGGAGAGAACTAGGGTTAGTAGAGGGCTAACTAACATACTACTGTTAGCAGTAATTATGTAACATTCTAATGTTAGCAGCGAGCTAGCTAACATAGCGATGAGTTAGCTACGTTAACAGGGAGAGAACTAAGGTTAGTGGAGAGCTAACTAACATTAGTGGCTTGCTAACTAACATTACTGGGGAGAGAACTAAGGTTAGTGGAGAACTAGCTAGAAAACTAACTTTAGCAGCAATTATGTAACATACTAACCTTAGCAGCTAACACACAAACATTAGCGGTGAGCTAGCTAACATACTAACGCTAGCTGTGAATTAGCTTATATACTAACATTAGCAGCGAGCTAGCTAACATACTAACGTTAGTGACAAGTTAGCTAACATACTAATGTAAGTGGCAAGTTAGCTAACATACTAACATGAGCTGCGAGCTAGCTAACATACAAACAAATAATAGTGAGCTAGCTAACATACTAATACTAGCAGTGAGTTAGCTAATATACTAACGTTAGTGGCGAGTTAGCTAACATACTAATGTTAGTTGCAAATTAGCTAACATACTAAGATTAGCTGTAAGCTAGCTAACATATTTGCGTAAGCAGCGAGCTACGTTACCAGGGAGAGAACTTATAAATTATTTTCTACCAAAGAAATGATGACTACATTTTTAGGTCTTAAATTATATTTATTGAGGTATTAAAAAGGTCTTAGAAAGCATTAAATTTGACTTTTAAAAGGTGCAAGAACCCTGATAAAGCTTCACACACAATAAGAGGCTGATTGACCATCATGACCATAGAAAGACAAAGCTTGTCAACCAACATGTCCAACATAATCAATCTGACCAAGCTACCTAAGCAGTACGGCCATTATGAACAACATGAACACCTAGACTACGCTGGTAGACTACGCAGCATGACCACAAAAAGACCAAGCTGGTCAACCACCATGACTAGCATGAGCAGGTCAACCAGCATGATCAAAACCATCAAGCTGGTAGTTCGCCTGTACAGTTTTTATTGGCTAAATGCTCATTTATTCAGTACCTCACATGCACCGTCCTCCTTCTATAAAGCAGATTTTCCTTGCTGGCTCCTAACAGTATGTGCAGGGTGCTAATGTTTTTTTTTTTTACAGGTGAACGTTACCCTGAGCTTAATTAGCGAACTGCAGTACTTAGTTAGCTAGCAGTCTCACCCTCACCTCAGCGCTAGCGTTTAGCACTGCTGACACCGTGGACAGGTGCTGAGGAGTGTTCTTCCTAGAGAGGTTACTAAAAGGTTATTAAAATGAATAATTCAATTTTTTTTATATTTTAAAATCTCTCCCTCTCTCTTTTTTCTTGCACTATTTTTGCTTAGCAATTTTGTCAGATCTGTCTCACTCATGTATAAGATATTAGGCATGTTCCTGGAAATATGGGTATAAAATAAAATATATTAATAAAACATAAAACATACCATCTTCATCATGTCCTGCTTTACATTTAATTACATTAATAATCCAACTGATGGAGTTCATTTAAAAGGCATGAGCACTTAAAGTGGAGGAATGGGCACTCATCAGGGCACTTATGTATATATAGCAATGGTAAAATCTAACTCCAGTAAAAGTAGAAGTCTAAAAATAAACATTAGCTAAAGCTTTACTAAATATTTACTACACTGATCAAGCATAACATTATGACCACATCCTTGTTTCTATGCCCATTATCCATTTTTATCCATGGTGAGTCATTCTCAGCATTACATGACATGATGTAATGACCACATGGTGGTGGTGTATGAGGTGTATGAGATGGTTTGTATGAGTGGATCAGATGCAGCAGTGCTGCTGGAGTTTTTAAACACATCAGTGTTCACTCACTGTACTCCACTCTATTACCCACCATATGCAAACATAAGCTATTACCAATAGATTTGTCATAATGTAGTGGAGTTCAAAGTGAGATATACGAGTTATAGTGTAGAGATTAACAGTTATAATGGAAAGTACATAAAAAGTACAGCAGCTAACTGTGTTTACTTTGTTACTGTCCAACACAGTAGTGTGTGTGTGTTTGTTTGTTTGTGTGTAAAGGTGTAAAGCTTAAGTCTGCGTCAGCAAAACAGCTGAATCCACCTGTCAAGATGTTCTGAATTACTACGATTTAAATATACACACACAGGAGGAGAGAGAGAGAGAAACAAAAGAAGCAAGAAAAACTAAGGAAAGAGAGACAAGAGTAAGGGAAAATAGAGGGAAAAGAGAAATGAAAAAAGTTATATTTCAGATTTTGAGAGAGTGTGACCTAATTAGTGTTCTCTCTCTTTCTTAGTCTTTCTTTCTTTCTTTCTCTCTGTCTCTCTTTCTCTATCGCTTTCTGTTGCTCTGCTCAATATCCCACTGTCTATTATCATAATTTGATGTATGATGATATATGATAATATATGAATGTGTTACAGTAAATCTGGTCATGTTCTCTTTTTCCTCAGCTGCTGATTGGTTTTGAAAGTGGCACGATCGTGATGTGGGACCTGAGAGCCAAAAGAACTGACTTCAGAATCTACTACGATGAGGTGAGTGGGCACATATTTATGTTTGCAGAAGTATTCAACCTGTGTGCTCTGAAAATTGCAAGTGAAATGAGAAAATTAGCTACTATAGCTAGCTACTGAGATGAACTTCTAAGGATTTTTATTTGTGCTTGAATTTATGAAGAAAATTGCCAGAAAATATTGAAAAATTATTTACTGGTTTCTTTATTCGCTTATTTGGTTACTAAGTGGTAGGGCCAAAGGGTGAAATAGGACAGGGCCTTAGTTAGTCTGTTAATCAGAACATAAAGCAGAGCTTCAATGTCAAGTAAAACTGAAAAATGGTGCGATTCTAAAACTTTGGATTGCTAGTGTACTTGGTTTGAATCTCAGAAGCACCATTAAGGTGGAACGGGAACGTTAACTAGATAGTTAGCTACTGAGATGTGATTTCTAATGATTTTTTTGTGCTTGTTATGAAGAAAATTGCCATAAAACATTAAAACATTGTTTATGTTTTTTTGGGCGCTTATTTGGCCGCCATCTTGCCAGTGATTCTCATAGCCCTCTGTTTTGAGTATGTCACTGATAATTCTCTGTTTGTAATGTCCTATAGCCCTAACACTTCCCCTTACCCCTCAAGCTGAATAAGAATGTTCATATACTATCCCTAGACGTGCACGTGCAAAAGAGAGGGGTAGGGCTAAGTGGTTTTCAGCCAAGGGGTGAAATGGGATAAGGCCTTTTTTATTTTGATAATCGAGTCAAGAAGAATAGCTGATGTTCTTTGAATGTCTAAAGCTGAGCACAGAGTTCTTGTCACTGAGCTCACTCCACTATGTTTGTTTATTTTTTTGTTCCACCTTAAATGCTGCAGCCCCTGCAGTCTGTTGAACCATTTAAGGTGGAACAGAGAAGTTAGGAAGCTAGCTACTGAGATAAACTACTAGCAATTCTTCAAAATTCTTTTAAAGAATTCGGACATAAAACATTAAAACTACACATTAAACTATGATGATATAGTGCTAATTGTCACATTTAACAAGGAAAATACTTACATTTTTTGGTTTCTTTGGTCGCTGATTGTTCCATTGTTCGCATCCCCCTCTGTTTTGAGTGTCTCACTGAAAATCTCAGTTTGTAGGGTCATGTAGCCGTAACACTTCCCCCTACCCTTCCAGCTTAACAAGAATCTTCACATCCTAGACAGAGGGTTAGGGCTAAGTGGTGGGTCCAAGGGGTGAAATGGGATGAGGCCTTAATTATTCCATTAATCAGGTCAGAAGAGCTTCAGTGTTAATTAAAACAGGAAAAAATGGTGGGATTCTAAAACTCAAGCACAGAGAAGAAGGTGAAGAGAATCAGATCAGTGAGATAAGGCTTAGTCCTGGTCACTGAGTTCACTCCATTGTGTCTGTCTGGATCTCTGCTCTGTCTGTGAATCGATTTGGCCCTGAGCTCTGTCCCTCTGTCGCGCTGTCTCTCTGTCTCTCTGGATTTTGGGTATTCTTGTGTTTTTTTTTTATTTGACTTTGTTGCAGATTCAGAAATGCAGCTGAATGGAAGTCTGTCACTCTTTCAAATCTGATTCTCCTCATTCTGCCGAGTGTGTGGAGTGTGAGTGCTGGTATTTAGCATAATTGCAGCTTGGCTCCCGGCTTTGCTGGCACTGGCTTCACTGAACGTGTTTGTGAACATTCTGCCACAGCTGCTGCCTTCCCTGCCTTTCACTTTCTAAATACCAGCTGATTTTACAGACAATCCACCAGTAACCTTAACAGTAGAATAGCTAAATATACATCTATGGAAAAAGTAAGAGTTTCTAAATCAGTTTTTTTTTTTTTTTTTTTTTGCTATTTATAGGTTTATGTTTGAGTAAAATTAACATTGTTGCTTTATTCTATCAACTACAGACAACATTTCTCTCAAATTCCAAATAAAAATATTGTCATTTAGAGCATTTACTGTATTTGCAGAAACTGAGAAATGTCTTAAATAACAAAAAAGATGCAGAGCTTTCAGGCCTCGAATGACAAAAAAAACAAGTTCATATTCATAAAGTTTTAAGAGTTCAGAAATCAATATTTGGTAGAATAACCCTAGTTTTTAATCACAGGTTTTATCATGCATCTTGGCATGTTCTCCTCCACCAGTCTTACACACTGCTTTTGGATAACTTTATGCCTTTACTCCTGGTGCAAAAATTCAAGCAGTTCAGCTTGGTTTGATGGCTTGTGATCATCCATCTTCCTCTTGATTATATTCCAGAGGTTTTCAATTTGGTAAAATCAAAGAAACTCATCATTTATGAGTGTTCTCTTTTTTTTCCACAACTGTATATGCACATACACCATACCAGTCCAAAAACAGTGTAGTAACTAAAAGTTTTAAACAAACTAAAATACTTTGTGAAGCATTGAGGTGACTCTTATCTGGGGAGCTGTTAACTTGCGGTTAACAAGATTCTGAGGCTGGTAACTCTTGCTCTTCTTTCCTTGGGGCGGCCCTGATGAGAGCCAGTTTCATCATAATATATATATATATTTTTTTTTAGTTTTTTATTTAGTTGAGTAGTTCTTGCCATAATATGGATTAGAACATTACTCAAATAGGGCTATTCACTGTATACCAACTCTACCTCTTCACTACTTCACAACTGATGCTCTCAAACATTAACATTAAGAGGGCAAGAACATTCAGCACAGCTGTTAACTGAAAGCCTGAATTCCAGTTGACTTTACCTCATAAATCTGTCTGAGAAAATCCAGCCAAGGTGTGCAAAACCGTCATTTAAGCAAAAGGTGATACTTTGAATAATCTAAAAAATATATTCTGGTTTGTTTAACACTTTGTAAAAAAAGTTTTTAAAAGTGTTTTTATAGTGTTTTATAGTTTGGATGTCTTAAGTATTAATCTACCCTGGTTCTAATTCAATCATTTCTATTAATAACAGATGCTCAGGTTGAGCAGAGTTTTCTAAAAGAGTGCTTCTACCAAACGAGCTGAGCATTTAAAAGCACCCCTGATCCCTCAAACCCACTGTGTGCTTCCTAGAACGATCTGTCTGGTGGTGAGAGGAGATGCTGAGGTTTAGGGGTTGTCTGAGGTAAACTGAGCTTCTGGGGCTGTGATAATTACTGGGTTCTGATGTGCACCTAGCACACCAGCTTGGGTGAAGACAGAGACAGACAGCGAGCGAGAAAGACAGACAGAGAGAGAGAGAGAGAGAGAGAAAGAGAGAGCGAGCACAACCAAAAAAAAATGCCTGTTAAGATTATGTTTATACATATTCATACTTTGTATATTATCTTTGTACAACACAGCACTATTACAAAATAAGAAGCTATAATATAATAACACTAATGTTTATATAAATCAATAACAGTGCTATTACATTACAATAGCACCATTAAAACACCATTACAAAATAATACCACTTTTACAACAGTAGAGTTATTACAGCTCAATAATGGAACAATAACACAATGCTATTATAATAATGTTTTTGCGACTCAAATAATGTATTACAGCAATACAAACAATAAAATACAGCAATAAAATAATACTATTACAGTGTATTGCATAGTGTATAGCATTATATCAGAATAGCTTTGTTACAATACAATAACTATTATTATTATTATTATTATTATTATTATTATTATTATTATTATACACAATAACTAACTATTACTAGACTAGACCATTACATCGCAGTAACGCTTTTTAAAATAATGCTATATTATTATATTACAAAAAACTTTGTCAAGGCCAGCGGAGAAGAGACAAGTGCACATACAATAAAAAGGCTTAATAATGAGAAATCCGAAAGTCAACAGCAAGCAAGGGGAGTACAGGAGAGTAAGGCAAAATCATGGTCAAAATCATGGTCAGAATCAAAAATACAAAAACAGTCATTCACAGAGAAAACAATAACATGCAAGCAAGCAAGATAATCACTTTGTAAAGACAGACGGAACCAATCTAATACTCGGCAGTAAGTGAGTGAAGTGCAGGATAAGTATATTATATAGTGAGGTGAACAGGTGAAATCAATATTCAGGTGATTGTGCGTTGGTGCGTTCTGCGCAATTGAGTGTGTAACAGGAAAATCACTCGTAGACACATATAGAAGAAATAAAAGTGCAGTTTTAACACAATAATGTTAATATATTACAAAAACATAATAGCAATTGTTATATAAACATAATAACACTATTTTCCCAAAGTGACACTGTAATAATGCAATGACATTATTATATTAAATAATATTACCAATTGGTAACAGTAAGAACAATAATACTGGTACATCACAGCAGCAACTTTTGTAACACTAAAAGTGACATTATTACATCACATTTACACTATTACAACATAATAACACACATACAGCACAGTAGCAACGTATAATAACACCTTTATAATACAGTTACTCTAGTGTAGCACAGTAACACTATTACTGACAACAAGGTAACACCATTACATCATAATAGTAATGAATATACAGTGCAATAAGAGTGTTATTACACATTAATTACATCTCTATAGAGTTTATTTTAGGGTAACATTGTTACAGTCGTTGCTGTTTCATTGTTAAGGAGTTGAACTCTTGCATGCTGATGATTCAGTTGTTCGGCTGCGCTGCGGTTTGGGTGATTAGGTACGTAGCTTCAGCCGCACTGGGGGGTCATGCTGGGCTTCATCAGCTCCCAGTCTGCAGTGGTTTGAGGCAGTGAGTGAGCTGTGCTGAATGTTAGCACAGTTTGTGATCTGCCTCTAAAACACAATGTCAACTTCCAAATTTGGGACAAAGCTCCGGTTTGGGCTGGGCTCGGTCTCCTCGGGGTGCAGAGGAAAACACTGAATAATGCATGAACATCTGAACTGGGCCAAAGTCCTCTCATTATCAGCGCTGAAAACACACCCGCCGATTCCGACTCAGCACGAGCTGAGTGACCTCCACAGACTCCACCGGGTTACACAGCACTGACCACCCAAGCCAGATTATCCAGAGCGCAGCAGCCAATCAGAACAGAACTCATTTACATAGATCATTCTGGAAGGTACACTGAAAAAATTATGAGTAAAATTTACTTTAAAAAAGTTTCGCAACTTTCTGCATTTGCTTTTTTGAAGTACATTTAATTTCAGATGAATTTAAGTAACTTCAACTCAGTTTTAAGACTTAAATGTTACATAGAGTAAATAAGTGAACTGAACTTTCTTTTCAATCCTTTCTTTTAGTAAACTTTACTTAATTTCTTTTTGCTGAATCAATCCTTTTTTTTAGTAAACTTTACTTAATTTATTTTTGCTAAATCAATCCTTACTTTTAGTAAACTTTACTTAATTTCTTCATACAATATTACCTAATTACAATTACTTAATTTATACTGTCATGGTCAGAACAGAATAGCAGACAAGCGCAGATACTGATAAAAACAAAGTATGTTTATTATAATAATAAACAGATGTAATCAGGGTCGATACAGAAATAAGGGTGGTCACCAGTAGACAGAGCAATGAAGACAAAACCATACCATAAACGAGAGACAGTCCAGAGTTCATACACAAACAATCCAGTATCAGAGATAATCCAAGAGGCGGTGGTGAAAGTACAGTCCAGGTCATACACAAACAATCCAATATCAAAGGCAGAGGCAAGAATCGGCGTCGAGAAAACAAAAGCAAGGTCATACACAAAGTAAACTGAGACAATAGATAAGTAACGCTTTGTACGAGGATAACCTACAATACGCGGCATGGTAGTCTGTTTGGCGTGCACCTTTATAGTGCCAGTAATCAGTATTCAGGACTTCCTGGAGGAAGCAGGTGAGATGTCACGTGATCAGGTGAGTGCGTGATGTCAGCGGGTGGTGCATTCTGGGTAGTGTAGTTGTTAGCCTGAGAACCTCCATTAGAGCTTGGTGTGGAAGGGACAGAGGAGCTAACAGCACCAGACGTGACATATACACTATTACTCAGATAATTTATGATACATAATATATTAAAATTCCTGAAATTTAAATAATTTTAATTAAAACACACATTAAAATATTTACATAATCTTAAAGATTCTTTAAAAAGATCAGTGAGACTTGGTCTGTTTACAAAAAAATCTTTGACATTATGTTAATATTTGAATGTGTGTTTTAACTAAAATATTTAAATGTCAGGAATTATAATATATTATGTATCATAAATTAAGTAATATTGTATGAATGAAGTAATTGTAATTAGGTAATATTATATGCAGAAATTAAGTGAAGGTTACTAAAAGAAAGGATGATAAGAATAGGGCACAAGACTTCCTGCACCTCTGGCTGAGCTCTAAACTCACTTAAACTTAGGGACGGTGTCGAGGAAAAAGTCTGACTGAACTTTTGTTCCTCCACAGCTGGCGGCTGGCTGGCGGGAGGCTTCGGACACTATAATCACGACACTTTAATGGACGCGGTAATGACTGTAATCATCTGTCTGGCACATGCTCAAGTGGCCAAAGACAACTTTTCATCAGGGGAAATGTGTTTATTTTTGAGCGCAAATGTTTGCAGAAGAAATTTGTGTTCACTTCTAAAAATAAAAGCCAAGTATGATTATTTATGTGATTTATTTTTAGGTGTTCTTTTGATTTAGAACCAGTTTTGATTATGTTGTGAAAGCATAACATGAGCGTAAATAAACTTTTCATAAAGTTTAAGGAACCTCCACGGGGGGATTAAATATATGGCCTGTTCATTAATGCAGTCAATGTTCACACAGTGCTTTACCAATGCTAGCAAACTATTTGCTAGCTATTTCTGAAGAACACCAGGTACAATTTTAGTGTGGTAGCACTAAAAAAACATGACTAACATACAGTAAGCTTCTAACAAAATGGGCTGATAATAAAAAGGTTGATTTAACTGGTAGAGAGAATGTTCCTGTAATGTTCTTCCATTGAAGACCTCTAAGGTTGCTAAGGTGCTTTTAGGAAAGGCAGGCTTTTTGCTTTTTGAGTCAACTCCATAGACTATGCCTCCTTTGAGCTTATGTGCAGGATAAAAAGGACTATTTTTCAGGAGATAAGGATCACCGGATTTAAGGCACACTATCTATTTTCTGGTCTATTTTCATACATAAGGCACACTGGATTATAAAGCGCATTTTAAGAGACATTAATAAGGATGCCACATCAATATGAGCAAGAGTGTCACCATGTTTTTAACTTTAACTAATTTTTCTTTTTTAAAGTTAATCAAGCGCTTGGTGTTAATCAACACAGCAGCATTAGCATTCCCCATACGGCATAAGAGGTTGCGCAGCAGTTAGCGGCTAATGCTAATGCTGCTGCACCCAGCCTTAGTGCTGGAGAAACTTCACTGAAACTCACCCTTATACCGCCTTATACAGCGGAGTAACTTTACTGCTCCCTAATACCTGACTAATAGAATTCATACATAAGGCACACTGAATTATAAGTTGCACCATCAATTTTTGGGAAAATACAAGGATCTTAAATGTGCTTTTTAGTCTGAAAAATACGTTATACCAAGAAACATGGCAGAGCTCTTTCTTACCACTTCATACAGATGGCATCACAGTTGTATTGGCAGCTTGAGAAGATGTTAGAACAACATTTAGCAGGTGTTCAGATTTGCATGAGCTGGGCATCTTCAGTGAAAGTAAAACAAAAAAAAAGGATGTTGGTGGTGTTTAGTTCATTAGCTCTTAGCAGGAGCTTAATGCAAAATTGTCAGAGAATTGGTGCCAAAAAAGAGTGTTGTTTGGTGTAAAGAACATTTCTTAAGCCGTATTTAGAGAGGATGAGTTTCAAATGAGGATGTGCAGCGATGTAGTGAGGCAGGGTTATAACATGTATGTAGGCTAGATATTATTCCACATGATAACTTACCTACCTAAAGCTGCATAAGTGATAAAACTTCTTGGAAGTCCTTTGGCTCATCTTCTGGAATTTTTCTTTTTTTTTTTTCTTCCAATTTAGCTAGGCCAATTGTCCCACCCATTTAGCCCATATCCCCTATCACTAGAGATGCCACAACACAAGGATGGTGAAAACTAACCCTAAACCTCTGACATGTGTGAAGTTGCCCTACGCTTCTTTTTTAACTTCTGCTGATGCAGCATTGCCAAGTAGCATCACAGAGCGCTCAGAGGAAAGTGACTCAGTTCCAATACATCAGCTCACAGACACAGCCTTTTGCTGATCAACATCACCCTAGGAGTGATAAATGGAAAGAGCACCATCTGCCCACCCAGAGAGAGCAAGGCCAATTGTGCTCTCTCAGAACTCCGGCAGCTGATGACGAGCTGCATAAGCAGGACTGGAACTCGAGTGCCGAGGTTTTAACAATGTATTCATGCCTATACAACAAAACTATCACCTCCTTGAGTGCCTCTGCACTTGAAAAAAAAAAAACGTGGAAAATTTATTTTCCACAGGATATTAAGATTTTTTTTATACACACATGGATTTCACAGAAGGAAGTGTCAAAAAAATCCATTGATCTTGGTGCTAACCATGGTGCCCCAACACATAGATTCATTTGTCTTTTTAACCAGGACAAAAGCTAAACTAATTATTGAAGATTGTGCATCTGGGACTACCCACCAAGTTTTATCTTCTTTTGTTGGTTGATTCCTTTTGGATGGAACTATTTTTATATATAGTTTATGAACATAAAATCTGAAGTTATACTCATTAAGGTAACAGGTGCTGGAATCTTTCTCGACATAAGAACATGCAGTCTGTAAGAATTACTGTGTCACATATAAAACATTTTTTGGTATTACTCACATTATTCAACCTCCCCAAGTAAAACTAATCCCATCTAAAAAGGGATTAGGCTTTTGATTAGCTGGTTGAAGAACTATTTTTCTAAAGAACATGGGAAGAACTTACAGTATTTTAGAATTAAAACAATTGCAGGGAAAATGTGGAGGCTTTGTACCAGTTTTCCTGGAAGCCAAGAACCATTCAGGAACCTTTATTTATAGGAGTTAACTGAGCTATCCAACTAAAGCTGCTTTCTCTCCTCAATTATCTGTGGATGGTTGAACAGTAGGTTGTAACATCTGGCTGGTCCTGTGTTGGAGCACTGGCTGAAAGTGATGGAGCCAAAAGATTAACTGCTCTGCAGAACTCTGCTCTGCAACATTGACTGATTTTGGCAGTAGATGTGTTCTTTGTGCCAGACCATGAAGGTGCCAGGATCTGCTGGATTCAAGGAGCTCGCTCCATATGTTCCAGTTCCTGGGCCCACATCCTTCCTGAGAGCAGGCCTGGGATGTAATATGCAGCTATTTCTGGTTGTCGAGTTCGAGCTCGAGCTCAATGAACATAACTACAGTACAGGCCAAAAGTTTGGACACACCTTCTCGTTTCCAATGCGTTTTCCTTATTTATAATGACTATTTACATTGCAGACTATTTACATCTCACTGAAGACATCAAAACTATGAATGAACACATGTGGAGTTACTGTATGTACTTAACAAAAAAAAAGGTGAAATAACAAAAAAAACGATTATATTCTAGTTTCTTCAAAATAGCCACCCTTTGCTCTGATCACTGCTTTGCACACTCTTGGCATCATTCTCTCAATGAGCTTCAAGAGGTGGTCACCTGAAATTATTTTCCAACAGTCTTGAAGGAAAGAGTTCCCAGAGGTGTTTAGTAGCACTTGTTGGCCCCTTTGCCTTCTTCAGTCTGCGGTCCAGCTCACCCCAAACCATCTGGATTGGGTTCAGGTCCGGTGACTGTGGAGGACAGGTCATTTTTTGTTAAGTACAAAAAACTCCACATGTGTTCATTCATAGTTCTGATGCCTTCAGTGAGAATCTACAATGTAAATAATCATAAAAAAAAGAAAACGCATCGAATGAGAAGGTGTGTCCAAACTTTTGGCCTGTAATGTACCTTTGTTCAGTCCAAGACTATGACTAGTCAAAGCTGATTCAAAATAGGATGGAGTCTGAAGGCAATTGGGATTAAGTCTAGACTCTAAATGAGAGCAACATTGAGCCCAAAACCACTGAGACCTGTTTGAGACCAATTTAACCACGTCAACTCTAACATTTCTGTTCTTTTCAGATTGTTGAGTGGATTAATCTAAAATCAAGCCGTACCCTTACTGATTCACTCAGGGTAATTAGAATTCAAGACTACTCTCATCATGCTGGATCATTCAAATACAATTTATATAATCAGATCATAAATTGCACAGTCATGTAATGTATTGCATTTGCATTCACTTTACATTTTTTATCAGCAGATTTGAATCTGAACTTCTAACATTTTTCATTTGTCCAATTTAGGATAAATTAGAATAAAATGAGTACAGGATACAATGTTGAATATATGAAAAGTACACTGAGTAAAAATACTCAATAAAAAAAGTCTTAACACGTAAATAAGTGCATAAATCTAACAGTATACATTTGAATATGAATCAATCGAGTCCAAGTCCAAAGTCTGTTGATTGCAAAACCAGTCAGAGGAACGAAAACTAAAAACTCCATGAAGGCAGAGTACTTTTTAATCCAAGACAATTAAGAGAACTATTCAGTCCAAGACATAAGTCCATGAGTCCATAAAAAGTCCAAGTACAAATAGGTCTGAGACAAGGTTAATTAATCTCACAAAAACAATGGGCTCTATCTTACAACCTGCGCAAGGTGCATCCTGATGCTCATTGCTATCTGCATTGTTTAGATAGAAATGGTGCTTAAAAATATATCTAGTGAGGTGTGTTCAGGTACATTTCTGGTGTAATGCTATCTTGACAATGGAAAACACCAGTGCTCAACTAAATAAAAAAAAATACCTAGGCAATTGTCAACAGTCAGACAGTCGTTGCTACTGTATCTTGGCAGAGAGATGTGCCCAACGTGCACATGTACACCCCCACTTTAAATGGAAGTGTTGGAGAAGTCCAGCCAGCTGCGCCTTTGAAATAGCAATCTGCCAAAGTCAGAGTGCACATGACTTAGATTATAATTAGTACATGCCTTTTACGTGTTTCGAGCAAGGTGTGCTTTTCCCGCTGTTATGATAACAAAAACACTGACATGCCCTTTCAAGCTACACAGTGCATGGTTGAGGGCTACACTATCCTAGATCAATAAAATAAGGTGTTAAAGTATGTTAAGAAAAAATATAGTAATTAATTGTCTTCCTCTGGGCTTTTTGATCTGGCCCATATTTAATTGGTCAGCCCCATAGACTGTATATAGCTGGACAGAGCATCGTCTCTTAAAAGTGAAGCCACCACAGGTCGGGCGCCCCCTGCTGTTCGGCTGCAGAAAGCTGTGTAACTCCACCCATCCCCATAGGTTTCAATGGCAAAACAGACAACTTTCAATCACGTTTTTTTCTAATATACTGTAATTCTACCTCCATTATTTAAATGCAACAGCTAGTGTAACATCTGCTTATATTGTCACATTTTTATATCCCCACAGAATTCGGTTTTTAAAACTTTATTTGGCTCTATTCAAAAAAGGTGTGGTTATGGTAAAAGGGCTGCTTATGGGCGGGACCAATAACAGACCGTCAGCTGCGCTCCGCCCCGCTCTGCAGTCTGTGACCGCGAGGCAGCCCTCAGGGGCGGGGTTATTTAAATGAGTAGGCGGTCTCTCCACAGCCTTTCTCCCTCCTCTGGTCTCTACTGCGCAGACTCTGGTCTCTGAATCGCCATAATGGCGGAAGATTTTGGCTTCATTTTCATTGAATGAATGGGAACGGCGACACGGCGTCCATCTTTATATACAGTCTATGGTCAGCCCTAATAAACACACAAATCCAGGGTTTTGAATTTGGAGATTGGACACGAGCACTCCAGCACGAGCACTCCAGTTTGTGGATAATTGGAAATAAATGAAAGCATGACCAGTTTTATCTCTTTTTTTGTAGCACAAGAATCGTACTCCAGCACTGGATCCGTAAATGCAAACCTCACCAAAACTTCATATATTTTTTCAACAAAATATCAAAACTCAGTCTGACTATGTTAGTCTTCAATTACAAGGCAAATCCAAGTACAAATAAGGCAAATAAGTGCACATCAAGATCATGAGCACACATACTTCATCCTACTATTGGGCAGCAAGCGGTTGATGTTTAGCATATTCACATTGGCGTCTTGGGTCTTGGGTCCAAGTCCCCAACTGGGTGAAGTTACCATGTTCTTTCTGTCCTTGTGTGGGTTTTCAAACAAAAATGACCATTGAGTAAAAGGGGTGTTTATACTGTAAATATGTAAATATCAGCTTTGATTTAATTAAAATTAACCTCTGGTGCAATTGCTCTTTTAGTGAGTTACATCGGAGAAAGTGTAAAATAAACATATATGTTTATTTGCTAGTATTTGGACTGGAATGAGATGAAAAGTGGGGGGGCAGACTCAGAGAATTTTGAGCAGGAGTCCAGGGCAGGCCCCTACAAGTAGAGATAATGGAAGAGAAACGGGAGAAGTGAGAAGTTGTTCGACACACAGGTAAAGAGGAAGTGATGGTTTATATAGGGTGGAGAGTGGGAGGAGTAAGGGCGTGGATCAATCATCCCCAAAATTAAGTTATATTCATAACTCCACTTATTTTATATCCACAACTCAACACCTCTGAAGGAACTTCCTAGTTCTTCCTCTGAAAGAACTAGTCCTAGTATGAATTTTCAGTCTTGGAATTTATACATGTGTAAATTGAATTGGTGATTTTCATTTGAAACAAGAACAGCAGGGATCTTAAGGAAGAGTGTATTGATTATCAGACGGAAGTCTGGGATTGGGAAGCAGGGTGGAAAGAAAACATCTCCCTAATGTGTTGCTAAAGAGGAGTTTGTTGATTTCGCTCCTGCATCATTTTAATTTCCTCTCATCTCTCTCAAATCAACCACGTCAGGCCCCTACACTTCAAAGCCTAACAGGCTGCTTCCTCACACCTGCTCCGAACACACACAGCACATAGCCAAATGAACATCAAACCCGTCTCCAGCAGAAGCAGCAGCAGCAGAGGAGTGCTCTTATTCAGAAGGGCCAGTTCAGCCCCAGGCCTTTTAAACTGTTCTGATGGCTGATTAATTAGATGCAGAAGGTAACTGAATGTACTCTCTGAGAGAGAGATTGAGAAAGAGTGAGAGAGTTAAAGAGGTAGAGAGAGATTGAGAGAGAGAGTGAGAGAGTTAAAGAGGTAGAGAGAGATGTGTGAGTGTTTCTGCTGGATGGAATTTCCAGATCTTGTTACGTAAAACAGTCTCTTACTCTCTCCACTCTCTTACTCACACTTGAATGCACTATTAGTGTATGTACTGTGTACTGTGGTCCTTGAAAGTTTGTAAACTTTTTTAAATGTTTGTAATTTATGCAAATATTTGACCAAATATTGAAAAGTTCACCAGAGGATATAAGAACATAAGAACAAATTGTGTGATTATGGTCATTGTCCTGCTGCATGACCCATGTTCTCTTAGGATTCAGCTCACAGACAGATCTCATGACATTTTCCTTCAGAATTTGCTGGTATAATACAGAATTTGCTTGAATAGCCAACGATGCTATTCAGTCTTGGTCCAGATGCAGCAAAACAGACCCGAGCCACGATCCTTCCACCACCGTGTTTCACAGATGGGATAAGGTTGTTATCCAAGAATGCAGTGTTTTCTTTTCTCCATCCATATAACTTTTCTTTTAAAGTTGTCCAAAAAGTTCTTCCAGTAGCCTCCTTTGCTGCAGACAGGCAGAGTTATGTAGCTTTAAATATGTATTTTATATATAGCATAATTCTCTCTCTCTCTTTCTTTTTCTCTCTCTCTCTCTCTCTCTCTTTCTTTCTCTCTCTCTCTCTCTCTCTCTCTTTCTCTCTAGGCGATTCACTCTGTGAGTTGGCATCATGAAGGTCGGCAGTTCATGTGCAGTCACTCTGATGGGAGTTTAAGTATGTGGAACCTGAGGAACACAGCCAAGCCCTTCCAGGTCACCTTCCCTCACGGTGAGATGGCACAGAGACTTCGCAAAAACAAGTACAAGATCGAACTGCCCATAAGTACACATAGAAATATACAAAAAGTGATGTAAAACACATATATATTCACAGTAACAGTCACAAGTCTGGACAAACCCCTGTTCATTTAATGTCTTTTTTCTTTATTCTTATTATTTTCTATATTGTTGATTAATAATGCAGTCTGGTTCATAAATATAGTCATATATATGCTGATATATGTTCTATTATATATTATGGTATATATCTCTTATCTGTATAGTATATATCTTATACAGGGATTGGACAATGAAACTGAAACATCTGTCATTTTAGTATGGGAGGTTTCATGGCTAAATTGGAGCAGCCTGGTGGCCAATCTTCATTAATTGCACATTATTGCACCAGTAAGAGCAGAGTGTGAAGGTTCAATTAGCAGGGTAAGAGCACAGTTTTGCTCAAAATATTACAATGCACACAACATTATGGGTGACATACCAGAGTTCAAAAGAGGACAAATTGTTGGTGCACATCTTGCTGGCGCATCTGAGACCAAGACAGCAAGTCTTTGTGATGAATCAAGAGCCACGGTATCCAGGGTAATTCCAGCATACCACAAAGAAGGATCAACCACATCCAACAGGATTAACTGTGGACGCTGTAAGAGGAAGCTGTCTGAAAGGGATGTTCGGGTGCTAACCCGGATTGTATCCAAAAAACATAAAACCACGACTGCCCAAATCACAGCAGAATTCAATGTGCACCTCAACTTCTGTTTCCTCCAGAACTGTCCGTCGGGACAATAAATTATTGTGGTCTAAAACCAGGTGTTTCAGTTTCATGGCCCAACCCCTGTATATGTATATATACACAGTATATAAGTAAACATATATTACTGAACCTAGACCTTCTGCATTGTTCAGAATTGTCATGTTGTTCTTTCAAAGGCTCAGACTGATCTGATTTATTTCCACTCACTTTCTGCAGCTTTGGTTGATGTACATTATAGAAGGTCTCTCACCTCGGTATTATATTTATACTGGCTTTATTTTTCATCGTAATCAAATTTGATTGGCTGGAAAACTGAATTAGTCAGTGTCCTGGTAGACTTACTCCACTGATGTCTCATTCATTTACAGAGTGGAAAGAGTGGAGTCACACTAGGAGCGCACACACACACACACACACACACACTGTGTGCTGTGTCCAACTTCATACATGAGTCATCATGTAATAATTTATAAATTTAGAATGTCGGCACGGCCGCCTCATTACTTTATAATGGACACTGATCGGAGCCCGTGCTGAAGGACATACAGTCTGTGTGTGTGTGTGTGTGTGTGTGTTGTGTGGAATGATTAATATTACAGACTGACTCACTGTCCATCTTATCAGCTCCACTGAGCATACTGGAGCACAGAGTAGTTCTATGGTTAAATACTGTATTCCTGTATCTGTTTCTCTGTATACTTTATTGTCCTTTTTTCACACTGTTATTCAATACCCACACTGGTTTGTACAAGTGAATCAGAGACAGCAGTGCTGCTTGAGTTTTTAAACACCTCAGTGTTCACGCACTGTCCTCCACTCCATTACACACTCCTACTTATAGCTGATTCACCTTGTAAATAAGGTAAAGTCAGAATGCTTTTGTCTGGATGCTTCTGGTTGGTGGACTGTTCTCAGTCCAGCAGTTACACTGAGGTGTTTAAGAACTCCAGCAGCACTGCTGCGTCTGATCCACACATACCAGAACAACACACACTAACACCTCATAAACCACCACCACCACCATGCCAATATTACTCACTGCAGTGCTGAGAATAAAGACCCACCACCCAAATAATAATAGCTGATCTGTGGTGGTGGTCTATCCTGTGAGGTCATAAGTATTGAAGAACAGGGTAAAAGGAGGAAAATAATACAGTTGGAAGAAAAAGTATGTGAACCCTTTGGGATTACACTTGGATTTCTGCATAAATTGGTCATTAAATGTGTTCTGATCTTCATCTAAGTCACAACAATAGACAAACATAGTCTGCTTAAACTAATACCACACAAAAAAATACATGTTTGCATGGTTTTATTGACCACCTTTTAACATTAATAATATGCTGTATTTTATGCATTATTATAACTATATTTAAATGCTTACGACACATTTGTTCTTGTTTCAGGTAAATCTCAAAGAGACGGTAGAAAAGAATCATGTAAACCCATTTTAAAGGTGGAGTACAAGACCTGCAGAAACAGGTGAGTACACACACACATATTGCAAGCAGGAAATACCCACATCACTGGATATTTGATTGCTGGAAATTGACAAAAAGCATTCATTTCATTTAATTTTATACAACAGTTAGTTCCGACCTCACAATCTGATTGGTTGAGAAGTGTTCTAGCTGTGCTGATATTTGTGATAACATCACGGCCTTCTGACACTTAACTTGTATCACTCCGCCGACTCGTTGCCGAGTAACGGCGTATATACACAGGACAGTTTTGAATCATCACCTCCACCGGCACCAGCAGCCGCATTAGCTTAGCACAGGCTAGCGCTCAACCACGTCACGCTCGCCTGCAGCGTTGGCTCGTCTTTTGTGGAAAAAAGGGAAGGAAAATCGCTCGGCTAATGCCGTCTGACAGCCAGAACGGTAACTTAACCAGCCAGGCTAGGCTAAGCTGAGCTAAAGCAAGCTACGCTAACCTAACTACAGTCCAGCCGGCATGCTAACCAACACCACCCAGCAAAATAGGCTGAAATGCTCAAAAAATGCGCAGCTTTCACCTGAAGACGACTCCTCAAAGCTGGAGAGGAGAGTATTAGCGTTATTTCACACTCCTAACGTTACCATCTTCACTTATTCCCAATTTTGATTTCAAGCTAACTTTCGTGGTGTTAGTCTGTATAAACCATACACCGTAAAGTTACGTTTCAGTTCTGTTACAGTTGTTGTGGAACTACTTTTTGGCGGAAGGCACAGTTCATATAAAAATATGTTCATTCTTAATTTCTTAAAGTTCTTTGATTTATTTTCTTAATTCATTTTGTAACAAAAAACTGTTGTATAAAAGCAATAGAACACTCGAGGTCGTGTGTTATCACGAATAACATCACGTGCCTACGACCAAATTACAGCTGTGATGTTATTCGTGATAACACACTCCCTCTCTTGTTCTATTGCTTAAATATTTGGTTTAATGAATTTTCATTAAATACACTATTAATGCTAAAATATATGGAACCTTTTATTTCATATGGAATCTTGTTTTGTTTGTTTCTTGTTCTGTTTGGTTGTGCTGGCGAGCGTCTGAATGCTGAATTCTTCACACGTCTCTGCTGTGATCGTTGCTCTGATTGAGCTGTGCTGCTTTTTCACTGCTCTGTGTTTATCCTCCCGTGTTAAACGCTATGATTACATTGTTGAACGCAGCATATCCTACATATCCTGCATTTCCCTGCTTAATTTGTCACACCTGAGATCCACGTCTGATGTTTCCTATAATTTTATACGCTAAAACAAAACAATTTGTTTCCCAAACATATACAAACATTTCTATAATCTCTTAGATTTAAACAGAATGTATTGTTTACTGTGCCTTAAAGACTGTCTTGTATTGATTAATCCAAGTTGAAACAATCTATATACAGGGATTGGACAGTGAAACTGAAACACCTGCCATTTTAGTGTGGGAGGTTTCATGGCTAAATTGGAGCTTCATTAATTGCACATTGCAGCAGTAAGAGCAGAGTGTGAAGGTTCAATTAGCAGGGTAAGAGCACAGTTCTGCTCAAAATATTGCAATGCACACAACATTATGGGTGACATACCAGAGTTCAAAAGAGGACAAATTGTTGGTGCACGTCTTGCTGGTGCATTTGTGTCCAAGACAGCAAGTCTTTGTGATGTATCAAGAGCCACGAAATCCAGGGTAATGTCAGCATACAACCAAAAAGGACGAACCACATCCAACAGGATTAACTGTGGACGCTGTAAGAGGAAGCGGTCTGAAAGAGATGCTCGGGTGCTAATCCGCATTGTATCCAAAAAACATAAAACTACAGCTGCTCAAATCACGGCTGAATTTAATGTGCACCTCAACTCTCCTGTTTCCACCAGAACTGTCTGTCAGGACAATAAATTTTAAGGTTTCAGTTTCATTGTCCAACCCCTGTAACTTCAGAGTGAATGGAGCGGAGCAAGTTGTTGCTGTCCAGTGAAAAACACGTGTCTCCAAAACAGGAACCTTACAGGGGGAGATAAAACCTTCTTAATTTTTAATGGAAGTAAATGTAAAAATATTTTATTTCAGGTAATTAAAACAATATATTGTTTTTTTAACACATCCTGAATTAATTCGTCTCTCTCTCTCTCTCTCTCTCTCTCTCTCTCTCTCTCTCTCTCTCTCTCTCTTTCTCTGTCTGTTTCTCTCTAATCAGTGAGCCCTTTGTGATCTTCTCTGGTGGTCTGTCGTACGATAAAGCGGGACGTAGACCCACTCTCACCATCATGCACGGCAAAGCCATCACAGTGCTGGAGATGGACCACCCTATAGTGGAGTTCATTGTGCTGTGTGAAACACCATATCTCAATGGTAACACACACATACTCATACACATACATATTTATCCTCCTTATCCAGTCTGTAGAGATTTTTCCATATTTCTCTCAATATACAAATGATGGCTTTCATACTTGTTGGATGCGCTGTGTTTTTTTTTTTTTTTTTTGTTGGAAGCAAGTGCAAGTTTGAAAAGCATGTATTAATCCTACGATTACGTGTGACTGATTTGTGACTAATATTACTATTCATGGGACTAGTTAATCTAGTTAATGTAATCCCTAATATATGCATGTATTAATGATGATGATAAAACCACAGTAATTTGCTTTCACGTAAGTTTTCAAAATTACACAAAACCCTTTGTTGTGTTTTAACAGAAGTGCAAGAGCCGTATGCAGTGGTGGTGTTGCTGGAGAAGGACTTTATTGTGGTGGATCTCACACAGAGCAAGTAAGGACACACACACACACATGCATACAGCCAACACCCCACATAAAAGCTTCTATGTCCTGCAGAAACATCTCTCACCACCCAGGAGAGATGTTTGTGTGTGCATGTATGTCTGTACAGCTCTGGAAAAAATTAAGAGACCACTTCAATTTCTGAATCAGTTTCTCAGATTTTGCTATTTATAGGTATAAGTTTGAGTAAAATATACATTGTTGTTTTATCCTATAAACTACAGAAATCATTTTTCCCAAATTTCAAATAAAAATATGGTCATTTGGAGCATGTATTTGCAGAAAATGAGAAATGGCTGAAAAAAAAAAGATGCAGAGCTTTCAGACCTCAAATAATGCAAGAAGTTCATATTCATAAAGTTTGAAAAGTTAAAAAAATCAATATTTGTTGGAATAACCCTGGTTTTTAATCACAGCTTTTATGCATCTTGGCATGTTCTCCTCCACCAGTCTTACACATTGCTTTTGGATAACTTTATTCCACTCCTGGTGCAAAAATTCAAGCAGTTCAGCTTGGTTTGATGGCTGTATACTGTACATATTGGATATACTGTTAATACGTATAGATACTTGATGATTGTTTTTCTTTTTTTCTGTACCTTGTACTGTTTATAATAATATAATATTATAATACTGAATGAACAAATTTTTGTACACTATCATCCCAAAGATCAGAGGATGGAAACTGGAAACAGACAAGCAACTCTGTTGTCTGTTGTGTGTGTGTACAGTATGTGTGTGTGTTTGAGTTTCTACACATACAGCAGTGTCAATCAAGCGTGTTATTATTAAGAGACAGAGACAAGGTCGTTTGAGAGCAGTGGGTGTTTTTAAGTCGCTCTAGAGACGCTTGCCAGTTTCACATCAGATGTTTACTCTGCTGCAAGGCCAGTCTGAGGACAGCATTAATCAGAAATATCGCTCACACCTGAACTCCTTCCAAGCTTCAGAGTTTACCTCATTTCATTTACCCTTTAAAAAGGCACTAAACTCTAAACCATATGTCTTTCATTAATGAAAATGATGAAATGTGTTCATTTGAAGTAATAAAACATACAAAACTGCTTAAAAAGTTCATAAACCTTACCCAACTGTTAAAAAAGCACTATTATTGTGGCCATTTTTGCCTTTGCAGCATCTTTACAGGTTCAACTGTGCTATAGGCAAGAATGACCAAAGTACACATGTATAAATATGCTGTATGCTCAGAGCTGAAAAAGTGAATACTAGATGTAGAAACAAGGGTCATAATTATATCCCTGAATAGTTCATAATGATATCATAATGATAAATTTAATAAAAAATATATTTCAAACATTTTAAAGTGACCAATGATGTTGATTAGCAACAAATTTTCACTGGGATGATACACTTATTTTTTTTATATAGAGAATTCTGGAATATATAACACTTAAAAAAATGAATAACCTCTTTTTGGTTCACTTGTCTTAGACTATGCAACATTTGGATAGGAGCCTTTCCATTGAAAGGAAAATATAGTGTACAACTATGTGTAATCCCTGTCTGATTTTGTTTTACGAAATCTTCCACCATCATTCCCCCAGTCCCATTTCCACACTCAGGGCTGCCAGGTATAGAACACAACAGCACGCAAATAAGCTGGCTGTTTTTTGTTTTTTTTTGCTAAACAAGTAATCACTGAGCTTCAATAAGGCTGTTAGCGTTTAGAGATTTTGGACGTTGAAACATAATAATACATATATTATATATATATATATATATATATATATATATATATATATATATATATATATATATATATATATATATATATATATATTGGCAACCCATGTGAGCTTTACATCTGGGAAGGAGAGGATGGGGCAGAAAATGCCGGAAAAATTAATGCTTTGCAAATTGGACATTTCTCACACATCCACTCATGTACAACCTTTAATACAGTTTTTTTTCCATGTTTTGTCCAGTTTTCCCATCTTTGAGAATGCCTACCCAATGGACATTCACGAATCACCGGTCACCTGCACAGCTTACTTCGCCAACTGCCCTCCAGACATCATCCCTGTGCTGTACTCCATCGGGGCGAAGCACAAAAAGACCGGATACAGCCACAAGGTATTGTGCCGACCTGCACAGGCGTCTGTAAGCTGTTGTATCAAAGTTGGGTCACTGCACTTTCCTTTGAGTGCACTAGATACCCAGTGATGCTGCATCAACTGCAATTAGAAAAGATTCAGGCCTTCACCCTCTTGGCGCTTGGGGTATCAAAAATATTTTAAATATCAATCCAGCAGAGCAACTACTTAAAATACCACAGCAACCACTAAAGCAACTGCCTGAACATCTTAGCAACCACTTGAAATATCATAGAAATGGCCACAGCAACCACGGGGACACCCTACCAGCCAACCTGTACCATGGTATGGTACCAAGTACCATATCATCCAATACTGTAACTATCAGGAAAAGTAAAGTACTAACTTTAATCAGAGGAGAGGCAGAGCAGGACACTGGTCAGCTGTTTGATAGCAGTGCTTGAATTTTGAAGGATGTCTATTGTTTGCTTTTCAGGAGTGGCCTGTGAGTGGAGGCACGTGGACAGTCGGCTCTCAGACATATCCTGAGATCATCATAACAGGGTAAGTGTGTTTGCTTGTGTGTGTGTGTGTTTGTGTAGATGGCTGTTTGCATAAGGAGGGCATGGATTTATGCATATGCATACATTTATTCCATTAAATTATATGAGAGAAGATTTTTATGTAAGTTTGTTAAAAATAACGAATCAGGGGTTTCCATGTGTCCCAGTGTACTATAACACATGGGTGTGGCGGTCTTGAAATGAGGTGTGTTCAGGTAAATTACGTATTGTGTATTGCTACGTTGGCAATAGAAAACACAGACAGAGGTAAACAGTTAGACGTTCATTGCTATCTTGGCAGTGAATTCTCAACACAGGCGCATCCCCAACACGTGCAACCCCCCGCTTGGTACGCACAATTGGCATGCAGCAGTGCACAAACCCATAGGGTATGCAATTTGGGAGCTGTGCAAAACTAAGATTTACACCAAACCCATTGTAAATTAAATTGTTGATATCTGAACTGTCCACTATCAATGAATGTCTATTTTCTGGTCTATTTTAATACATAAGGCTCACCAGATTATAAGGCACATTAAGCAAGACTAGTAAGGAACAAGGATGTCGCCATGTTTTCATTCTAATGGGGAAGCGCCTAAGTATTTTACGTTTATTTACAGTAAGCTTATATTTCCAGTATTTTGTCTAAGGGCGACGTAAATGCCGCCCAACAGCGCTACAGACTGAGGAACACTGAGTGTTCCGGTAAGCCAGGGCACTATCAGCTAGCGGTTTGTCTCACGTAGCTTGTTTTAACACAGTAAATGCCCAGACTACAGTCCGATATACTCAAAACTGAACGGCAAAAGTGTGTTTCGCAGCTAATGCTAATGCTGCTGCACCTATCCTTAGTGCTGGAGGAACTTTTCTTAAAAACTCACCCTTATAATGCTGTACTTCAGCAGAGTGGCTTTACTACCCCTTAATACCTGACTGGTTTCATAGAATTCATACATTCATACATATAGCTCACCGGATTATAATGCGCACTGAGGATTTTTGGGAAAATTAAAGGATTTTAAGTGTGCCTTATAGTCCGGAAAATACGGTATGCAGAAATATTACAGATCTAGTAGAATTTCTTCTCCTTGAACACAGGCTGTTTGTTATATGTAATAAATTTGAGAACGGTTGACCACACAGGCCTCTTGGTAAAGATCATTCCTACTGTCTGTAGAAGTATTTTTAGTTTGCTTTCACATGAAGTCAATAAAGTCTCGGATGTGCTCCTGCTCTGAGATATTGGTAAATGGAACACTTTTCATAACTTTGATTCAATAGTAATATTGACTAAGCAAGCTGTGCTCTCTCTTTCTCTCTCTCTCTCTCTCTCTTTATCTTTTCTGCTTTCGTTCGGACTGACTTTCCCTCATTCTCTCTCCCTCCTTTTTTGTTGCCTTTGCGTAGACATGCAGACGGATCGATAAAGTTTTGGGACGCCACAGCCAGTAAGTGCTTTACCCTTTAAAACACCCAATACAGCCTGTGACTTACATCTCATATCAAACCTTTCAAAACTCTTCTCCTTTAAAAAGTTAACAAATCAGTATATGATCTAAATTCTCTCCTTTCTCGAATACTTTTTAAAATCCATACCGCCAGCCCCCCTGGAGGAGCTCCAAAATACAACATTTTACAAAGAGCTAAGCTGTTTAAAGTGATGAAAAGTTTAAGGTCAAATCAGATAGATACGTTTCGTGCTATAAAAGTTTAAGTTTAAAATGATGCAGTAACAGAATCAACTCAAGGTCATTTAGGCAAGACGTTTTACATCTGCATCTGTTAGTTTAGTCAGCAATACGTATTGAGTTGAGCCTCAAAAAATGAGTAAATGAGCTGCAGCTGAAACAGATGATTAATACCAAATTCACACTACACGACTTTTTGAGTCATTAGTCATTGTGCTGTTTACACTACACAACTTTTTAAGTCATCAGTTGTTGTGCTGTTCACACTACACAACTTTTTTGAGTCGTCAGTCACTGTGCTGTTCACACTACAGAACTTTTTTGAAATATGAAGGCACACTTTCTTTGCTTTTTAGGAAATTCATTATTCTACTTTTTAAAATTAAAGAAATACTCAAAACAAGTACTGTAATTAGTTACTTTTTTAATTTTAAGTTTTTAGCTTTTAGCTCTATTCACCCCCATTCAGAGAGGACTCACTCGCAAGCTCCCTCTAGAGTTTAACAGTAATTTCATGATATAACAGGAAGAGAGAAAGTTGTCACACTCTCCATAAATCACACTGGTCATGAAAGGAGATGTGTTTTGGACCTGTGGTTCTCTCTCTCTGTGATCCCACTGGCTGTAGGTAGCTGCTGCTTCTGACTTCAGATATTTAGCATGCGACTCTCCGAACAGAGTTTTTGTCGGCGATCAATAAAAAAGTGTCGGTGACTGAAAAACTGGATTAAATAGTGAAGTGTGAACCTGACATAAATCGGGTGCAAGATGCTTAATCTGTGGCTCCTCCCCTCCACCTCAATAGTTTACTGTTTATTCTCATCTGCATGTTAGTACTGAGCGTTCGATAGTAAGTAATAAGCCCCTCCTCTCTGTCAGTCACGCTGCAGATGCTCTACAAGCTGAAGACGTCAAAGGTGTTTGAGAAGCCGAAGGGTGCGGAGACGGGCCGCAGCGCCGAGCTGGTGGAGGAAGACCCCTATGCTGTTCAGATGGTCAGCTGGTGCCCCCAGAGCCGCATCTTCTGCGTGGTGGGAATCAGTGCCCACGTCATCCTCTACCGCTTCAGCAAGCATGACGCCAACACCACCATCACGGTCAGAGCATGTGTGTGTGTGTGTGTGTGTTGTGTGTCTGTGTTTGAGTGTGTGTGTTTACATTTAACATAAAATATTATAAGGCCTTTTGAATTTCTCGGTTATTTAATTGAATAGTTTATTTGTGCTCATGGAAAGTGTTTTTGAGGAGCCGATCATGCTAAAATATGCACCTCAATCCATGAGAATCATCCAGAAAACAAACTCAATGCTGGATTAGATGGAGCCACTTATATTTTCTGCATGTAAATCTTTTATATGCTATTTTCCAACTTTTTTGTAAATTTTATTTTTTAGATTATTGGTAATTTATTTTAGTTAAATCATACTTTTTAAAATTGTATTGTTTGTCGGAAAGGATTGCACCTTTATTTACTTGGTATGATGACAAATAAAGATATTCTATTCTATTCTATTCTATTCTTGTGCTGATCGACATCACCCTAGTACTGATAAGTAGAAAGAGCTCCATCTACCCACCCAGAGAGAGCAAGGCCAATTGTGCTCTCTCAGGGCTCTGGCAGCTGAAGACAAGCTGCATGACCAGGATTCGAACAAGCAATCTCCCGATCATAGTGGCAGCACTTTAGACTGCTGAAAAAAAAAGCACTTACTGACTAACTGACCTCCTTTTCCACAGTGATGAGTGATGACCCATACTGCAAAATATATTTATGAATATTTCATTCTGAACTGTGTGTGTATCTGTGTGTATGTGTGTGTATCTGTGTGTGTGTGTGTTGTTATCCTGCAGTCTCTTGAGGTGCGTCTGCAGTGTGAGATGGAGGAGGTGATCTCTCCGTCAGACACAGAGAACACAGTGTGTTTGACGGACCCAGGGGGTCATTCGCCCCAGCCTCAGCCCCCCAGCCCCCGCAGCAACATGCCGGACAGTGCGAGGGACAGTATCCCCTGCCTCAGGTCAGCTACTGCTACTGCACCTCACACAACAACTCACTCACTCACTCCCCTCACCATTCACAGCTCTACACTCACATCCAGTAGAGGTGAACGTTCAGAAATGTATTGCTAGGAAACAATTTGGTAAATTCACAATTAACAAATTCACAAAATCTCACATTTCAGCACAGCACAGATTTGATTACAGCTTGTTATAATTATATACATTTTCTTTCAGGGTTAAAGACCGTATGATACGGATGCCTCCCGGTTACCAGGCGGAGCTTGTGGTGCAGTTGCTATGGGTGGATGGAGAGCCGCCTCAACAAATCACCAGCTTGGACTTGAACTCCGCCTACGGACTGTAAGTAGCCACTTATTACCTGTTTTAGTGATCTATAGGTGAGCCGTCAACCGCATTATGCACTATGCAGCTTGATTTGGGGCGTGTCATTGTGTCTTTGCTATCGTAACAATGGGAAAAGTAAGATTTGCGTGGCTTAGAATGCGCAAAAGACGTGTCAGTGTGTCTTTGCTATCGTAACAATGGAAAAAGTAGGATTTGCGTGGCTCGGATTGCACAAAAGACATGTACTAATTATCTTAATTAATCATGGGTGTGTTTTGGGCCTAACAGGAAATAAACCAATCAGTGTGTCACTTGCTGTTCTCTTTGAGAGCCAGGTGCGCTCTGACTTTGGCGGATTGGTAGTTTAATGGTGCAGCGTTTTTGCACTTCTTAGCAGAGAGAACTGGCCTGCTCATTCATGCTATTCAACGGGTTCTTCATCTCAAGAGGGGAGAAGGGGCGGAGCTTGCGTGTCTTGTGTGTGTGATTTGACTGCTGTGTGTGTGTGTGTAGGTTGGCTCTGGGTAACTGTAATGGTCTGGCCGTGGTGGACTACCTCCAGAAGACGGTGATCTTGTGTATGAGCACCGTTGAGCTCTACGGCGCAGCCGACCCTTTTCAGCGCCTCACGCGGTCCCCACGCAAGAACCGCCAGTCCACATCAGGTACACACACACACACACACAATCTAAACACACACACACACTCTACACACACACACACACTGTACACACGCCATCAGGAACAGACATATGTAGTAACTCTCTCACTCTGTCACTCCAGCTCTGTTCTCTCTGCCTCCTGTCAATCTTCTGTCCTTCTCTCTCTCTCTCTTTCATTCTCTCTCTCTTTCTTACACGCCCACACAGTTTACACATGCACACACACACACATACACACACACACACTCTCTCTTTCTCTTGACTGCATGAGACAGGCTGCACTTATGGTTCTGCATTCTCTGCATGTTGTTCGTTTTGACATCTCTGTCTGCCTTCGCTTCAGCACGATTCCTGACAGAGCCCACAGCCTCTACTATCTCACACACACACACACACACACGCTTCTACTAATCTCCCAGTTCCCCCTCCCACCACCCAACCCATCACACTCACACAAAGAAAAACGTACAGTACTAGCCAAATTTTTTAAACCACCTCTTCTCATTCAATGTGTTTTCTTTTTTTTTAAGGATCTTCTTTTTTTTACATTGTAAATTTTATTTTGAAGACTAAAAAATATTAAAGCTACACAGGAACACATGCAGAAAAAAAGTGTTAAACAAACCAGAATATGTTTTATACTTAAGCAGTACATTTATCTTTGAGGACAGATCTGCACACTCTTGGTATTTTAATCTCAGTGTCTTCATAAGGTAGAATCTAGAACCGGGATAGTTTTCTCAGCGTCTTGAAGGAGTTCCTGGAGGTGCTTAACAATAGTTGCTGCTTTTTCTTTACGCTGTGAAGCTCCAGCTCATCCCAAATCACCTCAAATCACCATCTCGGTTAATCAGGTTTAGATTAGGGGATAATTAATCTACAATGTAGAAAATCAATTAAATTAAATAAAGAAATATAGAAAAACATTGAATGAGAAGGTGTATTCAACCTGTTTGACTGGAACTGTATCATATCATAATCGTCCCTTTATACAAAAGTACAAATACAGACCTGTCTGATTATCATAGTTTTTCAAATTTTACTATATTTTTGACATTATAATCAAATTAAACAAAAAAAAAAATTAAGACTTTAAAGATATTCCATTGTTTTGTTCATCGTATTGGATATCAGCGTTTATTATATCAACATCATTTTTGCACCAATTTAATTTTTTTTTGTGTGTTTTATAATGTCTGAGTTTAATTGATCATATTATAAATGTTTTTATAACTTTTTTTATTCTCATTACTCATATTTTTTTTTTTTTTTTTTTTTACATTTTACCAGTATTGTCACTAATTTGTCAACATCTAACTTTTTTAATTGCTGGCAATAATCCATGTCTTCACACTGATTTCATGAAGATAAGACAATTCACATATTTTATGTATATTAATCTCATCAACATCATTTTTGTATATCTGTGCACAGTATACTTCAGTAATGACCAAATTTATACCTGTTATTAACATTTCATTTATCTTTTATATATGTCATTTTTGTACGTATAAACTGTAATCTTTGTACGTTAGACAATGTTAATGTTTCATTTATCAGAATTGTACACGGATCTGGGTGATGATCAGTGTTTTTACTGATCATATCAGGATTTGTCCGCAGTAGAATAGTGAGCGATAATTCAACTTCCAGTACCATAATTAATTAATATTTGATTTGTCTTTACACGGCTAGAGTAAATGCTGCATTTATAATGTTAATGCATTTACAAATGAAACAGCTCTTTCTTTACTGTAATATAAAAACCCCTACAGTCTACCGCTGTATATACACTACCGGTCAAAAGTTTTAGAACACCCCTATTTTTTAATTATCCGGTATCAGTGGTGCATGGCCTAAACAAGCTTTTCTTTATTTTCTCATCTTTATTATTTTATTATTGCATTTCACCCTCTAATTACTTCAGTTTCTGAATCAGTTTCTCTGATTTTGCAATCTATAGGTCCATGTTTTAGTAAAATAAACATTGTTGTTTTATTCTATAAACTACAGACAACATTTCTCCCAAATTCCACTTAAAAATATTGTCATTTACTGAATTTATTTGCAGAAAATGAGAAATGGCTGAAATAACTTAAAAGACAGAGCTTTCAGACCTCAAATAATGCAAAGAAAACAAGTTCATATTCATTTTTAAGAGTTCAGAAATCAATATTTGGTGCAATAACCCTGGTTTTTATGCAAACCCAGAGTTTTCATGCATCTTGGCATGTTATATATATATTTATATATATATATATATATTTTTTTTTACATTACTAAAATTAATTTTATTTTGTTTTTACTTAATTTGTTTTTTAATTAAAGGCTCTAGCAGTTTTGTGCAAAATTTTGAAGTCTGGATTTTTTACAATTTCTGGTTATTAACTGAACCCAAAGCGTTTAAATGGCAAAATAAAGAGAAAAATTGGGGTGTTATAAAACTTTTGACCAGTAGTGTATATACATATATAATTCCACAAGAGTAAACACTGCTTTTTTCTAAATCAAACTTTTTAACAGTTGTCTTGTTAAATTGACATTTAAATGTTTTTATTTAGCTTTCCTAAAGAAATCAGTTGGGGCTCAGCAACTGTGCTGATAACATTTATTTAGTTACATATTATTACAGTCAGATTACAGTATTTCGCAGGTTATTTGGTTCCATATCATTTTGCCCAAGAAACAGTACAGTTCACATCATCTTGTCTCGTCATGCTCTTCTGCATGTTCTGCCCCTTATAGGTCTTTCCACATGTTCACATGTTCTCAAGAGTGTTTAATTTTTTCTTCCTTTTTTTACATTAAATAATTTTTTTTGTTCCTCTTCCGTCTTCACACATGCTCATTTGATCTGACTTGGAATCTGGATTGTTTTCTGATAGGACTAGGTGTGAACACACCCTGAACCATGTTGATTTTTTTTCTTTCCACCTTAAATGAGGCAATTGTTTAATTCAGATAGGTGTAGGTAAACCAGAATGGAACCAGTGCACTATAAGGTGGAACAGAAAGTTCTGATGATGACTGGCTGCTGTCTGGTCAATCCCCTATCAGATTACAATCCGGATACAGGCCATATTAAATGACTGGATGTGAAAAATAGGTTTATTCTTGTTTTATTGTGTTATTTATTTTATTTTATTTAATCCCAATTCCAAAAAAATGAGATGCTGTGTAAAATGTAAATAAATGTAAAAAAAAACAGAACACAATGATTAGCAAAATTATTGACCCTTATTTTAATCACAACACAGCAATGAACATATATCAGATTCCATTTCATGAAAAACTTGTCTCAAAAAATGTTGGACATTCAATTAAAATCTGGAAACTGTAAACCCAGACAGTGATTTTTGGAAGTGTTCCTAAACCTGTGCAGTGATTTCTTGAGTCTGAGTGTGTTTTTAATTCTGCGGTGTGTCCATATGTGTCTAACAAGTGGGGGACACACCTGTTTTGACAATTCAGTGCCAAGATAGCAAAATATATCACCTGTGTTTTCTGTTGCTAAGATAGCAATACGCCAGAAATTTAGCTAAACACACCTCATTTTGAGACCACCACGACCATTGGCGTAGATATATTCAGAAGCACTTTTGCTATTTAAATGATGCAGGCAGAAAGTGTGGAAATAGACTGTTGGATGAGGTGTAAGTTAGCTATAAGCATTGTGATGCACTTTTTTGTAGATTGTAAGACAGTTCCCTCTGCCTTGTAACACTTTTTTTTTTTTTAATTTACAAGGCCAATTACCCAACCCTCATTAGGACTCTCCCTATCACTAGTGATGCTCCAACACAAGGAGGATGAAGACTAGCACATGCCTCCTCCGATACATGTGAAGTTAGCTACAACCTCTTTTTGAACTGCTGCTGATGCACCAATTGTGCTCTCTCAGGGCTCCGGTATCCGATGGCAAGGAACATGAACAGGATTCGAACCATTTTAACACTCTTTTAATACTCAGTCATGTGAGTTCATTGGAAATTGCTTGTATTTCAGCTGTTTTTTTAGTATCACTTACGTTTCCAGCCTTTTGTTGCTATGTCCCAACTTCTTCGAGATACATTGCTACCATCAAGTTTTAAAGTTAAAACTGTAAAATTTTATATTATCCTCTGATACGTGTTGTATGTTCTATTGTGAATTAAGTATGTGTCTGTAAGATTTGTAAATCATTGTATTCTATTATTATTATTATTATTACATTTATTTTCATTTAACACAGCATGCCAACTGTATTGGAATTGTGGTTATTATGTATTATTTATTTGGTTTGGCTTGGTTTGTACTGAATGGGTGAGGGTTGACCACCTCTCTGGAGCAGTAGAGTGCTGTGAGGGTCCACGGGTTATCCAGTTTCAGGGTCAGTTTTCGATTCTTTTTCTTTACGCTTGTTTTTCAGAGATGTTCACTGCTTCACATTCCTTCCTTCCCCAGATCCCTGCCTTCTCCTTCTTCCTTTTTCCTTCCCCCCTCCCTCACTCACTCACTCACTGAACACTGAACTTGGTCTTGCATTGCGGTCACACTCCTCTTTTTCACTCGGAGCCTCTTTTGTTCTTCTCTCTCTCTCTCCCTCCTCTTTCTCCCTCTCTCTCTCTCTCTCTCTCTCTCTCTGGTGGGTTGCGGTGCTTGGGCATGGGTGCGCTGTTGCAAGACTTTTGCATGCGTGGCCTGTCTAACTTTTATTCCGATTCAAAGAAAAGGATCCGTACCTCCTACCAGAGTAAGTCCCGCCTCCCGGAAGAAGCCGATGGGGTGGGTGGGCAGGGCTCAGTAGCCTGAAGTGGGGGGAGGTCACCTGAAATGCTTGGATGTTCAGTAGATTTGTGGATTTAATTAGGTAATTAAAGTCACACATATGGAGAAAATTGTTGGTACCCTTCCAATACAGAATCTACAATGGATACTAAAATAATGTAAAACTGACAAAAACGTAATGGTACCCCTAAAAAGGTGGAAAATAAAGTTAACCTAAGGTACATACTGTCATGAGCATCACAGGTGTCTTCAAACATCAAATCAAACATTCATTCAGTCTGCAAATTTAAGGGGCAAAAAGTGCGGTGTGTACCACACTGAACATGGACCACAGAAAATTTAGTAGAGATTTCTCTCAGGAGATTATAGAAAGAAAATTATAGACGGACAAGATAAAAGGTAAATGTATAAGACCTTTTCCTTTTTATCTTGATCTGGACGTGACCGTAACAAAAATCTATGACAAATTTAAGACAGGGATAAAATAAAAGTTAACCAAAGAGCCAAGAATAAAAACTAAAGACCCGAGCAGCACCACATCAGCTCTATATTCCCAGCTGAAAAAATGAAGCCAGCAAAAAATAGAGCATTATACCTTCTATGAAACATGGAGAGGAGCTTAGTTATATTTTGAAAATGCTTTGATGCATCTGGTAAAGAGTTTCAGAGTGTCATCAATTATCTTACAGGATCATTACCCAAAACAAAGTCTACGGGACTGTAGCTCACCTCCCTGGACGTGACCGTGAGAGAAAAATAAAAAATGAGAAAAATTAAAGAGATGGATAATATGAAAGTTAACCAAAGAACCTTACAGATTAACTCCAAGGTCAGATGAGACAATACAAAAAAAGTCTATGGGACTGTAGCTAACCTCCCTGGACATGACTGTGGGAGGAAAATGTATTACAATTTACGGCAAAAAATTAGGTCTACAAATTCCTCTGATTCCTCTGATGTCAAATAACCTATTTTGGATTCCCACTAATGCTTTCCGTGAAGGGTTCTTATTCTATTCAGTTCAAAGAACGTCCAACATAATATAAAGATTCTATACAAATTCTATATTTTCTCTAGGATAGTATATTCAAGGCAAGAGCGTTTTTTGTTTTGAGAATACATGGAATCTTTGCACTATGTGGAGCTTCTTCCAAATTCCAAGTTTTGTGTCCATTGTTGCTTCTTTGGAGTCAATTGGAAGAAGAACCATTTATATATATCATTATATTTAAGAGTGAAGTTCTTAAGTTTACAGACGAAGAAGACCACACATCCAGGCATTTCAGGCTCTATTTCTTTGCCGAAAGTTTGTCTTGGTTTGCGCTTTGGTATCTGAGTATCCAATCAGGGTTCATTTAGAGATCAGTCTGTCCCAGAAGTTCAGTAGCATTCTGATAATGCTTAATAGAACTTTTTGGATGTACCAAAGTACTGAAGTGAAGTGCTGAAATTCAGAGTGTCACAAAACTCTTCATTCCTCACTCGAGTGATGTTCACAAGTTAATAAATCAGTTTTTTACACTAAAAGTTTTTTGGATTGCTTGTAAGCTCAGGGTTTCTCTTAGCAAGATAATGAATTCCGTTGTGGTGGCCTGCCCCCTGAACCAGCACTGAAAATTGGCTTCATAACTGTCAGAAAATCCAGCTAAAAGGTTCTGGGTGAAGAAGTTTTGGAGCTCGGCCTAATGGCTGTGGACGGGGATGGTTCTAGTGCAGTGTCCACCCCTCGGTTAAAAGCACCTTTTTCTTGACCCTGATTGAGGTGGCTGCTGGTTCTCTGGTTCTCTGTATTCGTGACTAAATGAGGCTTGCACTGCACACATTTGCATGGATTATAATGTTAGTATAAATTCATGCATTTATCCAAGGGCTTCTTTGAGGTTCATTGCTTCCTTCTCTCTTTCAGGGCAACTCAACCACTTTCTCTCACCCTCTTTCTTTCTTTTTCGCCCACAATCGTAGAAAGGCATATTCTGAGAGATTGATGTTGCTGCAGTGCAGGCCTCATCATATTTGTGCAGATGGGGACTAGAATATGATCAATATGGGTGTTTATTCACTCACACACACACACAAACACACACACATACACTCACACACACGGTGGTTGTTCTGTAAGGTGGATGTGCGGAGCTGTTTCTGGAACACTTGTTCTGCAACACTTTTAGTGACTATGCAAAATGTCATTTACAGTGGCTGTAGTTTCACTGTAATAGCTGATATTTATGCCCTTCTTTAAAAAAAAAAACACAGAAGAGGATTTCATCCCTGTCATATCAAAACCTCATCCATTATGTCCTTCTCTTTAACGCTGCAAACAGTTTTTTAATTGTTATTGTTATTGAACTGTCTTAAAACCCAACAGAAATGGCTCCAAAACCAAAAGAAATGGCTCAAACCAAAAATCAAATGGATTGTCTCAAAAATCTAACAAAATTGCTTAAACCCAAAAGTATTGGCTTAAAAACCAAAAGAAATGGCTCAAAAACAAAAGTAATGGCTCAAAACTCAATAGAAATGACTCAAAACCCAATAGAAATAGCTCAAAATCTTCCTAGGGTTGAGGGCATTGCTAGTGATAGGGCAAGTTGATATGAATGGGGATTGGCTAATTGGCCCTTTAAATAATATAATGAGGTAAATGAGTTAAAATAAGGAATAAATAATAAAAATCAAAGAAATGGCTAAAAATATCTTAAATAAATAGGCCTGTATTATAGGAAAATGATTTTTTTTTCTCACTTTTCTGTAATGAGAGTTTGATAATGTCAATCTCAGTCTTTACAATTCTTTTTAAAATGCCCATCTGCAGATTTTTTTTTTTTTCATTTTATATTTTTCTTGCAAGCCAGTGACAACATTCTGTGGTTTCTAGTCCAAAAAAACAGTCCATAAAAAGACAGACTTTGTCCTTCAGAAAGACGCAGAATGGACCTTTAACGCTACTGTCATGTTGTGGAAAAAATGCATATGTCAACATTTAAAAATATATGAAGTTGCATAAAATAATAGAATAAAATATAGGGAACATAAAAGTTAAACAAAAAACAATAGTTAAACAAAAAAAAAAAAAAAAAAAAAATATATATATATATATATATATATATATATATATATATATATATATATATATATATATTAGAATTTGTAATTTATTATAAGTAAAGTAAAAGTGATCTTTAAAGAATTAAGTTTTGATTACATGAAACACTGAATAACATTTATATTATTTGAGCTGAAGAAAATGTACTTTTGGATGGTTCAATAGCTGTTCCTTACAGAATAGTCAAGACAGATGTATGCAAATGAGCTTGTTCTGATTGGCTCTCGTGCATTTGTAATATATAGCTAAGCTTTTGTAGGGGAATAAGGAGATTAATGTAAATATGTTATATTGAATTTAAAACAGGATGTGTTTGCACATTCATTTCCATACATGGCCTATATGGACTGGAATAGCAGTACAAAATATTTTGAAACATTTGTAATGAAAAACTCCCTCCAGAATAATCCTCAGCACATCCCACTGCACTGCTGACCACGGCTGTTCTGATACTGTCCACTTTCTAACAAAATGAGTTCTCATGTCTGTCTGCTTCCTCTTCCTCGGCTCTCTGATTGGCTGCGGCAGGCCTTACCGAGCTTTCAGACAACCAGGTGTCTCTGGACCTGGAGAGGAGCAAGTCACCCACCTCAGGTAACCACACCCCATAATGCCTTTTCCAGTTCATCACCATACTGAAGCCACACCCACTTCATTAACAGACCATCTCCACCCATTGGTAACATACAGTACCAACTACTAAAAAAGTCAATAGAACATCCATTTCATTCTCTTCATTAGCATGCAAACCACACCCACTAGCATATGAATTCCACAATTACACTATAGCTGCATATTAACCACATCTTCTTAATCAACAGTGTTAATCTATAAGTGATAACAGATTAATAGCAGTAGGTTATTGTCTATGTGTTATGTACAGTTCCATTATATTTAATATATGGTCTATTTAGCCATCTCTTCATCATACTAAACTCACTCCTCACTCCTTTATCCTACAGCTCCAGCAGACCTTCATTCAATACCACTCACTCTTTTACTCTTTTCTCTCACTCTATCACCTGCTCTCTCACTGTGTATCTCTCCTCTCTCTCTTCGTTGCTTGTTTTATGTATTTTAATATCTGCAGAATATTTCAGCAGGATATGGTGATGTTTTTTCTGCATTGTGATGAAGATGATTATTTTTATTCATTAGTTTTGCAGTAATGAGGTTTTGTGTGTTAGACACGTCAACTGTGTCGGTGTCAAAAAGGTAACAAAGTTTCGCTTTTTTAAATGTTTTAAATAAATAATTGAATTACTTTAGGTTCTCTCTCTCTCTCTCTCTCTCTCTCTCTCTCTGTAACTTCGGTCATCGCTCAGCTATCCCACTTCTTGTGTGTGTTTAATGCTGTTTGCGAGTGGGTGTGTATCAGCGTGGCTAGTTAGCATGCTAGCTAGCTACAGTGTTGGCATAGTTGCTTAGTTACTTTATAGATTACTTGATTTTAAAAGTAACTAAGTTACTTACAATTTACCTTATTAGTAGCATTTAGCAGCTAACGACAACAACCCCCACCCCCCAACTCACCTCCTTTTTGCTTCAGCTTTGGGACTTGTTCTGTAAGTGTGCCGCTGTGGCTTTAAACGTTTCTTTAAATTTGACGTTGTGTTTTTGAAGCTAGTTTGCACTAAGTTAGACAGAGTGAAGAACCAATCTTGATATTGTAATTTTTAGCTGCTGATACACAACTCAGAATAGTGTCTGTATTTCCAGCTAGAAAACGTGCATCTCTCTCCTCCCTTCAGTGTGTGTGTGTGTTTGTGTGTGAGGTGAAGAGAGACAGAGCGGCTTGCTGTGTGTGTCTGTGTCTGTGTGTGTGAGGTGGAGAGAGATGGGGGGAGGGCTGGCTGTGTGAGTGTGTGGTGAAGAGAGGGCAGGCTTGCTGTGTGTGTTAAGCCCGAGTTTTAGTTTAGCCTGTTAGCTCACTAGCATGTTGTTATTTTGCCGTGGTTGCAGCCAACAGGAACCAACAGGAACCATCCTAATAAAGTGACTATTCTAAATGTCTTTCTTTTTACTAAGGAAAATTGCAAAATAGTAACACATTAGATTATTTGTTACTAAAAAAATGGTCAAATTAAAGTAACGCCTTAGTAAGTAACGTATCACCGATGTTACTGGCTACCTAACTATCGAGCTATCCACTACTTTCTTCCATATTATCATATTACATTTATCTTTCTTTCACCCTCTATTAATATATATACCGTATATCACTGCTGTCCAATTAAATGTTTTTAGTTTGCTCCATCATTTGAACTGAACATCATTCTGTAGTTGCTCTGTGCACTGTCTAAACAATTCTGGTTGAATAGACAAATATAATAGACACATGACTAGGAATTAAGTTATATTTCAAAATAAATTCAATTTAAAGTTAACCATTTTGCTTTTAATTGTAAACTAACCATTTTGAAGATACATGTTCTTTATTGGACATTGAAGAGATATACAGTATATTGTGGCTCGTCCCAAGTGAAGAATATTTAAAACAACTGTCACTCACAGCCAATGAGAAGAGATATACAGTAACAAGATTACAGTATTGAATACATGTTTCGATAAATAAACAAAGACATAAACTTTATAAACAGACAAGACATAATACAAGAATAAACAAGACAATAAGATTACATGTGAGAAAAACATCACTCTGTAGCAGTAAATAAAACATGATGAGTGTCCAAGAGAAAGGCTTTAACAAAATTTAACAACTTGATTCTCAATCGCCACTCAGCCGGCAAGCTATTTATACACCACATTATTTGTTGTCTATTTCACAGGAGAGGAAGTTGAACATGGCAGGCTGCAGAAAGCTGCCATTTTGCATGAATATTTCATGCCACCGTGATATTGTTTCATATTTTTTGCTTTATTTTGGGCCCGGCTTTTAGATGTGTACATTGGGAAGTAGCCCAGGGCCAGAGGAGATGAATAATAAATGAAAGAGTGAAGTGGTCGGGCAGCTGTTTCTGCTGCTATCTGCTGTGTGCTTGTGCCATGTTTACAGACTCTCGTCTCTGAGCTGTCCTAAAACATCTCTTAGCTAATCTAAAGAGATTCAGTCATTTCCCCTTCAACAGCGCTGCCGCATCACTGTATCCACACACAGTCTTTATTTACAGCTTTATATTAATAATGATTTTCATTCTGGTCAGCTGGAGTTTTCGCTGTTTCGTCCTCTGCTGGCTAATATTGTATGTAGTTTTTTCAGCCTGTGCTGCACCATTGGCACTAGTTGGGTGTGTTTTCTGTGGTGTGCACACTGTTGTCTATAACTGGCTGTGGTTGTTGTGTTGTCTTACACTATTGGTACTGGTTGGATGTGATTTTCTCTCATTTCCCACACTATTGGTTTTAGATGGGTGTGTTTTTTGTGGTGTCCCACACTGCTATTCAGGTGTATTTTTATGTGGTGTCCTACACCATTGACTCTAGCAAGATGTGGACATACTTTTTGTGGCATCCTATAGTGTTGGTTTTAGTCTCACACTGCTTAAGCTCTGCTCCATTGTTGTCATTTGCCAATTGTAATTTTTGCGGTGTCCACACCCTTGCTAATAGTCATCTGTAGCTTTTGTGGTATCACAGAATGTTGGCTTTATTTTGGTGTAGTTTTGTTGGTCTCCTAAACCATTTTGCAAAAGTCTGCTGTATTGTTTATAGTGTTATTAGTCTACAGTTGTTTTTGTGGTGTCATGTTGCCACTACTTAGCTGTAGTTTTGTGGTGCCCTACTCTGTTGGCTCTCGTTGTCTGTAGTTTTGTGGTGTCACATAATATTGGTTCTAGTTGGCCTTAGTTTTGTGGTGTTCTACACTGTTGGCTCTATTTGGCTGTAGTTTTGTGGTGTCACATAATATCGGTTCTAGTTGGCCTTAGTTTTGTGGTGTTCTAAACTGTTTGCTCTAATTGGCTGTAGTTTTATGGTGTCCTAGTCAGCTGTTCTCGTTGCCGCTACTTAGCTGTAGTTTTGTGGTACCCTACTACCCTGTTGGCTCTTGTTGGCTATAGTTGTCTGGAGTTTTGTGATGTCCTACACTGTTGTCTTTAGTTGGCTGTAGTTTTGTGGTGTCCAACACTGTTGGCTCGAGTTGGCTGTGGTTTTTGTTGGCTCTAAATGGGTGTACTTTTGTGGTGTCCTACACTGTTGGCTCTAGTTGGGTGTAGTTTTATGATGTCCTACACTGTTGTCTGTAGTTGGCTGTAGTTTTATGGTGTCCAACAGTGTTGGCTCGAGTTGGCTGTGGTTCTTGTTGGCTCTAGTTGGGTGTAGTTTTGTGGTGTCACATAATGTTGGCTCTAGTGGGCTGTAGTTTTGTGGTGTCCTACACTGTTGGCTCTAGTTGGCTGTAGTTTTGTGATATCCTACACTGTTGTCTGTAGTTGGCCGTAGTTTTATGGTGTCCAACAGTGTTGGCTCGAGTTGGCTGTGGTTCTTGTTGGCTCTAGTTGGCTGTAGTTTTGTGGTGTCCTACACTGTTCACTCTAGTTGGGTGTAGTTTTGTGGTGTCACATACTGTTGGCTCTGGTCGGCTGTAGTTTTTGTTGGCACTTGTCAGGTGTAGTTTTGTGGTGCCCTACTCCATTAGCTCTAATTGGCTTCAGTTTATTTAAGCTGAAGTCAGGTGTGGTTTCATTGGAACTAGACAGCTGTTGTTTTGTGGTGTCTCACTCCGTAAGTATTAGTTGGCATTAGTTTTTGTTTTGCACAAGGCAGCCCCACTCTGTTGGCTCCAAATAACTGTAATTTTGGAGTGCCCTCTGTTTGCTCTGTTTAGCTGTTTTTTTTTATAAATTCTGCTGCCATGCCACTGTGTGAAAAGCTGTTTAAGTTAATGCAGGCAGAGAATGCACGAGAGTGCCTGCCTTTAGCTTTAGTCTTAGTCAGATATATTGAAGTGCATCTTCTATATGAAATTGGAATTGATCTACCATTATACTAATACATTAACTCTGTTTCATGTTCTCTCTCTTTCTCATTTTACCTCTCTCTCTCTCTTCTTTCTTCTCCGTCAATTCCAGTAATTGGTCCTGTGCTTCTCTTTGAAGTTCTCTCTCCAGCTTCCTCTGAGGCTGCTGGTCTGTCGTTTCGGTTGTTTGCTGTTTGCGAGGTTTCTGGGGTCATTTTTTTTTGCAGCAGAGCTGAGGCAGGTCTCAGTGACCCCGTGTTGATGATGGCGCTCTGCCAGGTGGCTAATAAGCTGAAATGTCAGCCATTGCCTGTGACCCACTTGGGTATATTTAGAACAGAAAGTTCCAGCTAAAAAAGATGCTACTGGAAAAGGTACAGGGTGACAGGCTCCAGTGCTGTGCTTTTCAGGGCACAAACGCATGCAGAAAAACCCACAGGCTAACTTAATTAGTCAACTGAAATAAGCCAAACTGAACCTGAAAAAAATATGTATATTAAAAGCTTTGCAACCTTAAGCTCGAGGGCAGCAGTTCTACAGCATCCTATTGTTCTGGGCAGTGCCTTTATATTGAGATTATATGAGCTGTGTGAGCACCATTAAACTAAACTGAATGCGCTGTGTCAGCAATAGGTGCACCTTAAAGTACCCAACTTACATAATTAGGAGGGGTGTATGAAGTCTATTTTACATTTACTGTTGCTTTAGTATCTGTATGTGTCTGTAGGTCATGTTGTTCATTTTTACAGCTGTAGTTGTTTCTTAAAGGTACCATAAAACCTTTCCAAAAGAAGGTTTACTCAGCAGTCCTTAGCCTCTGCAGTATTTTTCACAAGTGTTAAAATGTGTTAATGGATTGTGTGATAAATAAGTGAAATATATATTTGATATTCTTATAAGAATTATTACATTCTTGAACTTCTTTTCTTGGTTGCTTGGTGGCTGTTTGTTGGTGTGTGAATAAATGGTTAATTGTTGTATGACTTATTGCTGACAGCTGGTTGCTGGGTGATTGACGGCTGATTGTCGTATGACTCATGATTGATTGTTGATTGGCTTTACTGATTGATTGTTGTGTGACTGGAAACTGAGTGTTGTTTGTGTAACTGATGGCTTATTGTTGGTTGATTAATGTTATGATTTAGTGATTGATTGTGATTCGTGGCTGATTGTTGCTGGGTTTTTGTTGATTGTTGTGTGACTGATGGTTGAGTGTTGCTTGGCTTTGATGGTTGATTGTTGTGTGACTGATGGTTGATTGAGTCTGCAGTTTACAAGGTTTGTAATATACTAACACTTGATTGAGTGTTATTTTTTTTGTCTTTAAGGACTGATTGTTATGTGACTGATGGCCGTCTATTAAATAATTGACAGTACACTGTTCTGCTTTGATAGTCTTTTTGACTTTTTTGCATAAATAATGATTGTGTGCATTGTAAGCTTGGCTGATGGTTGAATGTTGTATGATGGACAGTTGATTGTAAAACTGCTTTGATGGCTGATTGTTGTCTGGATTTGATGATTTTGGTTTTAAAAAGAGAGAATAAGAGAAAGTGTCCATGTCACTATTTTCTCTGCTAAGACCTCAACCACTTTTCTCTGTTTTATTAGGTGCTGTTGGAATAGTGAGATGTTCTGATTGTGTTTGTGTCTATATGTGTGTGTGTGGCTTTCTGATTTCCAGTGCCCTATCCTTCCTCCATCCACAATGACCCTCGGGCCACGGCGGAGCCCGTGTCCAACCTGCGTGCCAGCCATTACAGTCCAGTCTTTTACCTGCTGGACAATGGTAAGCTCTGGAACACCTGGATCGGCCTCTCCGCCCGTGTGCACCTACGCCTGTGTGTGTGCGTGTTTGGGTGGGTGGTGGTTCGTAGCATGCTGCTGTAGAATTAGCCTCATGCTCGTAGTGCCTCTTGCCTAGCTGTGCCTAGCTGCTAGTGCTACACACCACTTGTTTTGGCATCGGGTTTGCGTGTGTGTGTGTGAGGGTGTGTGGGAGGCGAGGGGGTGGCTGTTAGCATGGGTGCGATTGTTCACAAGAGCATGAAGTCCACTGTGTGTGTTGAGAGAGGTAAAGTGGAAAGTGTGTGTGTTTGTGTGTGTGTGTGAGGTGGATGATGAGTGGATGCTCTCACACACATCACTATGTGAGAGCACTGGGAGACAGGAGAGAAAAAGGGCTTGAACTGAGTTTGAACTGTGAAGAACTGACCACTCTATGCTCCGCCCACAAATAATGTTGGCATAGCAACTGTTTTAAATTGAAAAACTTTAAAGAATGTTGATAATAATAATTACCACAGTGTATATCATCATAATACCTACATTTAGAGTGTTATTAATATATATTCACCCTAATTAATGAAAGACTGTAGCTCCTCCTCCTCCTCAGTGTATATCATCACAATACCTACATTTAGAGTGTTATTACCGCATTTTTTGCACTATAAGCTGTACCCAAAAATCGTCAGTTTGCTTTATGTATTAATTTTATCAGACATGAGCAGTATAGCCACCGTGCCCCGCTGCAAACCCCAGCTAGGACTGCTAGAGCAGCATTAGCATTATCCGCTAAGCACAGCGCTAGCTCTTTTGCTGTTCAGAGGTGAGTATACTGGACTGTAGCCTGGGCGTTTAGTTCTGTCAGTGGCATTAGCTGCCAACCGCTAGCATTTAAAGCTCCAGCTTTTGTGTAAATCTGTAAATCTAAGCTTGCTATAAATAAAAGGAAGCGCTTTACTCACCCAAATAAACAGGTTTTAGAAAAAAAAAATGCGTAGATTAAAATCCAGCACTGGTTTGACTTTTTTAAGAATTAGTTTTGTTTACTTACCTTAGCTTTACTGCTGAATTTAGAAGAAAAACATGGCGACACCCTGCTCCTACTACTATATCATCACAATACCTACATTTAGAGTGTTATTAATATATATTTACCCTAATTAATGAGAAAATGTATCTCCTTCTCCTCAGTGTAGAGTTAGTAATATACTGTATTTAGTTTCCATCAGTTTAGCTCCGCCCATTCACACTGATGTTATAAGGAGTGATAGAGCCCATACTGCTTTTTGATTAAGTCCAGCCTTGCAACAGTTGCTACTGAAGAACACATTTGTGGGCGGAGCCTGAGGGCACATGGCCTCTAGGCTTGAGCGATACAGATAGAGAGTGGTATAGTCTTTTTTAGGTTTGTCTGTAGAAGCTTTTCTCATTTGTTCTTCTGTAGCGCCTCATCCCAGCTTGTGTGTGTACGTATGAGTGGGAATGTGTGTGAGAAAGGAAGCTGTTGACTTGCGCTTTGTTTTGCAGATTGCCTGCACTGGAATGATTTTGCATCAGCTAATTAACTTAGCCAGCATCAACTAACGCATTGGCTTGAGGCAGCTTAACCTTATTGGCCCCAGTGATTTCCACTGGACTGGCCTAAGAGCTAATCTACCAAATAAAGTTTTCTCATTGCAATGGAAATGTATTAATGAGACACTTCACAGAAGATGTTCTTAATGAAAGAGTTTGATGTAGTATGGCATCAATACTATGCTTGGTGTTCCACTATACATGAGTAGACTTTAAAAAGAGCCTAAAAAAGTTCCTTTTGAGATTATTTCTCATCATGCTTCTGGTGAAAATGTATAAGAAACTGTTAAACAATAGAGCAGAAACTAGGGTCACACCATACTCAGAATGTTGTAAGTAGAATTAGATTCAGCCATTTAATATGAATAATTAACTATTTGTTCAAGTTTTATCCTGTTAGATAATTATGTATCAATCAGAAAATCCCCATTCTTGAGTTCCAGTGATAATTTCTACTTTTACCATCAAAAAGGGCAGTAAAGATTCAGAAACATATTGTTTGAGCATTTCAAAATCAGGTAAAAAGCCTTCTTTATTGGGTTTGTGTAATACAGAGATGGACAGCACAAATGTATTTATGTTTAAAATTAGCTTAGTATATCCTATTTTATTTCTTATTTGACTTTTAACACTGAATAAGCATATAAATGAACAATTAGGACTGTTATAGGCATTTATAAGAATTTTAATTATTTTATTTAGAAGAAAAGCAAAGGATTTAAATTTGAATTGTGTTTTATGTGCGGTTGAATTACATTTTAGTTATATATAAATACGTTTTTGTGGTGTTGCACCTATGGTCTCGTCATGAGGGCAAAGGGTATATGACGTGGTGCGGTTATGGTGGTGGGTGGCTGGTAAAGTGAGCTTGTTTGGGGAAAATGTTCAGAATCTCATCCATTGAAAGAATACAATAAAACACGAGCCAATTATGGAAGCAAACATGTCACTATCTGTAAAAAAAACAAAAAAAACTAAAGACAAAAACAGGGTAATGACCCTCAAAATCCATACCATCACATTTTACAATGTACAACCTTAAAAAGAGAAAACTGGGTGCTGCCACTATGATCAGGAGATTCAAATTCTGTTTGAATCCGGTTTCTGTAGCTTGCCATCAGCTGCTGGAACCCTGAGAGAGCACAATTGGCCTTGCTCTCTCTGGGTGGGTAGATGGCGCTTTCTCCCCACATGACACTAAAGGGTGTTGTCGATCAGCACAAGGCATCTGTGAGCTGATGTATCAGAACTGAGTCGCTGCGCTTTCCTCCGAGTGCGCTGTGATGCTACTCGGCAACGCTACATCAGCAGCAGGTCGAAAAGAGACTCTCTGCTGATGCTCCTCTGACACATGACTTAACATGTGTCAGAGGAGGCATATGTTTTTCTTCACCCTCTAGGTGTTGGGTAATTGGAGTGGCGTTGTAAATTGGGGAGAAAATGGGATAAAAATTTTAAAAAGAAAGAAATCTGAAGGTTTTCCAATAGCACCTACTTTATCTACCTAAACAGCATCAGAAATCAGTGTCTTGACCCCTTTCACAGCTTTTTGCAGTAAGAAAGAAGCAAAAATCATAAAAAAAAAGAACAGAAAGACTTGTATCTTGCTCTTACAAAAAGTGTTTACAAGCTGTGACACTTTCCAAAGTGGGTTTTTTACTAAGTGTTGACCATGCAGGGTGCCCACTTTCGCTTCTGGCCCTTTGTTGCTTTTGATTTGCTGCAATGGGAAAGACGGAAACTCAAAAGTATTCTTGACTAATGTGAGCAGATTCTGTGGCTCAGAGTTAGGATGAAACTTTTTAATGTGAAACAAGACATTTCTGGAATTCAACAGCCTGGAATTTATCCCTGGCAAGGCTCTGAAGAGGTGGCATATATTTGTAGGGGCGGAAGATGAGCGCCGGCTGAAAAGAGCAGAATCATATCAGTAATTCATGCAAATTGCAGAGAAGGTTGACACTGAACATTTGCACAATGAAGTCTCCAAAATGGATCCCAAATTATCCCCCCTGTCAGTGGAGTCAGCGTTGGAGAAGACACTGAAGGCTTTGGCACAGGTTTTGGAGAACCTGGCACAAAATCCTTCCTGAAATTCTGACCATAAACAAAGAGGAACGTATCATGGACAGAATGGTCACCAGATAGATGAGGCTGTTGAGCTAATGAGGCTACTTATACAGTATATACACAGATTAAGCATGACATTTAGATCATATTATGCTTTTTTAACTCCAGCTGTCCATTTATTCAGCTCCACTGATCATATAGGAGATGCATTTTTAGTTCTATAATTACAGGCTGTAGTCCTGTATCTGTTTCTCTGTATACTTCATTGTTATCCTCATTTTACCCTGTTCTGAATGGTCAGGACCCCACTGGAGACACCACCACAATATAGTAGCTATTATTATTGGGTGCAGGGTCATTATTCTCTGCGCTGCAGTGACTGTACTTCCAAAATGGTGGTGGTGTATGAGGTGTTAGTGTGTGTTGTGCTGGTATGAGTGACATGGATCAGACACGGCAGTGCTGCTGGAGTTTTTAAACACCTCAGTGTTCTATTAGACACTCCTACCTATAGCTGCTCCACCTTGTAGATGTAAAGTAAAGTCAATGATGCTGAGGTGTTTGAAGTGGAGCTGAAAAATGGACAATGGTTGTAGATGATTTCTCAGTCTGTTATGCAAACACACACACACACACCTCTTATCACACTTCTGTAAACAATCATCATCATCAGCAGGGCTAAATAGAGGGATTTCACCTGTAAGGCACAGGTTATTGATTCCGGAATTTTCCATTACCGCTGCATACAAAGAGTAATTTCCGCCGTGCTGCACAGAACAAGAGCTCTTCCATTTACAGCCTCCCCCCCCCCCCATTCCCACTTCCTCCCAGAGAGAATGACAAAAAGGAAGAGCAAGAGAATGATAGAAAGAGAGAAATAAAGAGGGTTACTTCAGGCAACCTGCTTCTCCAAAGCAAGGTACACCGTAGATCCCTATCAACATGAGCGGTTTTCCGCTTTTATTTCAGGTACGTCAGACTGGAATGCTTCTAGGAGCTCCTGATATTGTTAATACCTTTATTCACATTTACACAAGAAGAAGGGTTAATGTAGTTTTAAAAAATATACAGTATGAACGAATCGCACAGGATAAGCATAAGTCTTAGCATCAATGACTGATATGGGAGTGGCTACTCGATTTACACACTGCAGTCACATCCATCAACGTGATGAAAGCCAATATTTTAACACTCTTTTACAATAATAAAGAAACTTTTAGTTTGAAAATTAAAGTTTTTAAATATCTGAAATAACTTTTAAAATAAGTTTTGGGAGGAGTAACATGCCGGAAGCACCTCCCCTTCCAATTTAACATCCTATAAATCCCTGTGGACTTTTCTCACAAGCCATGACAAGTTTTTACAACTCTTCACTGCCCTCTACTTTAACTCTGTTATCTCTCCTTCCTGACTCTATTTATAGGAAAAAGGGGACTTGCTTCCTATGACAACCAGAAACTGCCCGAACACCCGTCCAAAAGTTTTTTCCCCTCTCCTCTTTGTCTTCCTAAATAGCCATAAGCTGATTGCAGGTTTTGAACTAGAAAACATGTATTTAGGCTATACGTGAGGTATATGTCACGGGCATGACCAAACTAAATGCTTCCTTGTACTTCTCTGTGCTTCCACAGTATTTGGCAAAATATTTACCCACATTTTGATTCACACAGAATTCAGAATAGAAGATAAGGAGATATGGTTTTCCTCTTTGTTTGTTTTGTTTTCACACAAGGACAAAAGACCCACACCGAAATTTTTCAGTACAAAGCACTTGAGAACATTCTCTATGCTTATTGTGAGAGCTGTTTGGGGCGGGAGCCAGGAAGTAAATACAGGAAGAAGGTCCTATGTTCTGGATAAGTGTACTGTATATGTCTACGCAGTTTTACATGGAGTAATGGCATTTGTTAATAGCTCAAACTTGCAAAATACATGTAATAAATGGGTTACATTAGATCATCTTCTCACCACAAAGGAAGTGCTAAGGAGTTCATTTGGGACTGGACTCATCCTGAGAGCTCATCCTCTAAAGGGTCTATGAGTGGTTGTAATCTAACTAGATACATATCTGATATGAAAGTGACTAAAATTTGACTTGGAAAAAAAACAAAAAACTCAGATTTGACTTGTCCACACAGCCATAAAAAAGGAGATCTTTGTTACATTTGGACAAAAAAAAACAGATTGACTCACCTCAGTCTGGTAATGTGAACCTAGTTTTAAATCGGTTCTGAGAAAAAAATCAATAAAGACCATTTTGCATATGCACATTCATTTCCAGATACCTTCTGTTTTTAATTATTTGTTCAGCGAAAACATCTATAAAATGCAGTTTTGCTAAAGTAGACAGACAGGTCCATCTCCCTTCTCAACATTTTAAAGGTTTCTGAAACTTAACCAACAAGCCGTCTTCAAGCAGTTAACATTGAGAAGGAGTTTATTTCCAACTGATTTTTGGATACATGTTACGTACATGTTTAAGACTTGTTGTGTGAGTAGTACTGAATCTGATTATGAACAGCAAAAAAAACACAGATAAGCAAATGTCAAGTTTTTGTTTTTTTTGGTTTTGAAATTTTTGGTAGAGAGTCTTTGGTGACTTGCAGTATAGAGCTACAGGATGTTCAGCAGCGTGTTTCTTTACCTTTGCAGTATGATTGTGAAATGCTTGCAAAATGTTGCCTTTTTACTCATTCTGACATCATGCTTTGATTTGAAAAGACTGTTTGCGGGTGAGTCAGAATGCGTGTGGGTGGACGGGTGAGTGTGAGTGTGTGTGTTCATATCATATGGTTTGATTTTGATGGGTTTTTTTTGTTGTTGTTTTTTTATGTTTTGTGTTTCTTGTATTGAGGAACCTCCAGATTACAGAGAATCCTGAGAGAACATTTAGAACCAATTTCATTTAATCTCTTTCAACAGGCCCCCTAGTGGCCATTCCACCAGCGGAATGAAAACAGAACTAAAACCAATATAGGTAGCCTATAAAATTGTGTCTGCATATGGATAAGTAGTTAGTGTGAGCATTTGTGTGAGCACAATTAAATTGATATCATATATAATAATTTACTATGAAGATTTAGATAGGAAAATTTGTGTGGGACCAAAATAAGTTATGTTCAGTTTTTGTATTTTTGAAAAGACGCACAGTGTGCACACAGCGCTCCTGCATGGCTAAAATAGGATTGGGTGGCTGACTGTGGACTGCGGTCATGGTTTTAATCAGTCAGAGGTGCACCTGTAGTTCCTGCCGCCAAGATAGAAACACACCAGATATTTACCTGTAAACACCTCACTTCCAGACCACCACGTAAGGTGTGAAAATAGTTGTTTTCACTGTTGCACACCTTGCACAGGGGGTACGATGGGGCCCTATGGGACACCATAGACAATACAGGTGGGCGTAGCAGGACTTATGCTCCCAGTGTTTTAACACTCTGCCACAGAGATGCAGAAATAAACTATTCTAAATCTGTTTATGATTAGGGTGCCGATTTCGATATGCATGCAAATTGAAGTGGCATGTCTGATATAGGCACGTAAAATTAGCTAAAGCACTTCTCTTTTTCCATTAGTTGAGTCATTCAGTCATTCAGAGTGTGTTTGATATAAAATTATAAAAAAAAAATAATTGTGGAGAAACTTAAAGTCTATGACTACAAACCAACTTTAGCCAATCAAAGCCATCAGTGAACCTGAACATGTCTTATTAATCTAATATTATTAGTATTAAATGGTGATGACAGTAGAATAGTGGCAAATTTGAATCAATACATTTTCTTAATTTGTTTTCTCCATCCTTTTAGACCCACATTCAAAACTCTGTAAACTGTGAATCTGGACCATATAATAACTCAAGAATTTAAAAAAAAATTAACGGGAAGTAAGAAAATAAGTGTGTAAGTGTGTGTTTACATGATCTAGCTAAGCTTACCCCAGTGGAATCTCTGTTTTCTGGTGGTTGAATGTGTTTCGGGCATGAAGTTGCACGGACTGTCATGTCAGTATGCATTGATGCATGCGTGAATATTGATTCGTTTACAGATATTTCCATTTATTTTAGCCCCGTATTGCCTTCCTCCCACATCTTTTTATTTATTTTTTTTATTTTTATTTTTTGTTCAAGCGCCATTCCGCTTATTTCTGGATTAATTACCCCCTTCTTTCCTGTTTCTTTTGTTTCAGTAAAGGGACCAGGCAGAAAGTTAAGTCTACCCACTGATCTTAAGACTGATCTTGGTACGGTAGGCCGAAAGCGAGCAGTTTACTTTTCTTTTTCTTTTCTTTTTTCTTTTCTCGTTTGTTTCGTTTTTTTTTTTTTTTTTTTTAACTTTGCTTATGTTGGTATTTCTTTCTTGCTTTCCTTCTCCATCCTGTGTCATGCTGAGGAACGTTTGGTTCATATCGGCCTTCTTTTCTCACTCACTTCCTCTCGGGCAACGTGCTTCCGTTGTCTTATTTGTGGTCCCTGAATTGTCCAGTTCCCTTTGTTTTCAGTTCCCTGTCCTCTTTGTGTGTGTGTGTACATTTTGCAAGTGTTTTTACAAAGGTGGTTTGTACCTCATACCTCATATTCCTTTACTAAAAAGTGTTGCTCCCAAGAACTCGCTCTCGCTCTATCGCGACTGGTTCATTCTCTTTACCTGTAATACCTCGGCCTTGCTAATCCATCTTAATTGGACCATTCTGTACCTCAAGTGGGCCATGCTCTAACCTTACTGGACCATCCTTTTAACCCTACTGTCTTAAAAGCCTGCTCCATTGTGATTAGACCCATTTCCTCCTTCAGAACGGCCATGCACTGACTGTCTGCAATCGGTCTTGCCTCATTGTGATTGGACCATTCTTCAGTCTCCTCTAAAATACTCTTTCTTCCTCTCTTTATCTCTGTCTGTTCCTGTTCTTTCTCTCATGCTTAGGCTGAATCTAGCATATCTTTTTTCTCCGCCGAGGGCCTGAATTCGCCTGTCTTTCCAAATGAAACCTGTATGTTAAGTAATGACGACTTTCTTCCAGCAGGTTGGGTTCACACTGCGAGAGGAGAATGGACTGTTAAGGCTTAAAGGTTTAAGATGCATATAAGAACATGCATTAGCGCTCTTGGTTGCGCAACGTCTAGGAAATTGACTCATTGAAAGCAGATTAATGTGTAATGTGGAAATAGTGATTTACATAAAGCCAAGTGCAGGTTTGACCGCTGTGTGGATGAAAGCACTTGTAGGCGTCAGCTTTAAACAAAGTGCTGCAGCTCTGCGAGAATTATTATGGGTTTCGTTAAAGGTGTGTGAATGTTTTGAACTGAGCTGAAGTGTGTGAGAGTGTATGTGTGAGTGTATGTGTGTGTGTGCTATATGCTAACCCGTAGCCTTTTATTGTGCTCCAGTTTCCCCTGGAGTGTGCCGTGATTTAAAATAACTCCCAGAGTCTACAGAACTCTTGGTACAGGTCAGGGGAAATGGATTTGTAGATGCCAGCGGACTGGGTTCCACACTGGGCTTCCTCATCCTCTGTACACCTACCTTACCAAACCATTAGAGCTGGTTAGGATTAATCTTAGCTGGAGATCTGATATAATGTTCTGAGAAGATGGAGGTCTGGTCAGTTAAAGCTCCTGTAGATCTGTCTAACTTCTGCTACTACTACTAAATCATGAGGATGAGGAATTCCTGATGAATGCTTGTTTTAGGCGAACAATGACTCTGTCATTACCTCTTTGTTTCCTCTTCTTCTTTCCTTGGTTCTTGCCTTTCTTTTATGCTTCAACTTCTCCTTCATTTTCCTCATCAGCTTGCGCTGACAACATTACTATGGTTATACTACTCTTTCTCTATCACCCTTTCTCACATCTTTATCATTTTCTTTTGTCCTCTCACTCTTTCCTTTTATTAATTATTCTCCTTTGCGTTCTCTCTCTATTCTTCTCTATCTTTCTCTTTTTCTCTCACTGTTCTCTCTTATTCTCCATTCTTTCTTTCTTCCCCATCTCTCTCTTTATTACCCCATCACAGTTGTCCCAACTATGCTCTCGCTCTCTATCTTTCTGTAAGTCTCACTCTATCTCTCTCTCTCCTCCTTCTCCTCCTCTCTGAGCTGTTCTAACCTCAGTTCCATTCGTGCTAATGCTCTGCCCGTTCTTACAGATCATGTGAATGGACATTGCACTAGCCCGACCTCCCAGCCCTGCGTGCCCGGGAGGCCCCGTGTGCCTGGGGGCCCTGAGGGGCCACGCCTCAGCCGCCGGGGGCCCGGCCGACCGCCCTTCCGCAAGGCCCAGTCCGCCGCATGCATGGAGGTCTCTTTGCCTGTGTCCTCCCTCACCGAAGGTGTGTGCCTGTTCTCCCTCTCTCCCTCTATCCCTCTACCAAAGGCTCTGGTCCTGGGGGGCCACTGGCCAGCACAGGTTTGTCACAAGATCAGATAGACTGATAGAAACCATGGCAGCTCATGGGAAGATGTAATTCCACATGCTGTTAGGTCAAATCAAAATGAATCATATTTAAAATGGTTTACTAATTAAAAGAATTAATAATGTCCATCAATGGCACCTAGAGGTCACCAGAGGGCACCCTGTTGGAATATAGTGGTAAAAGTAAAGGATCCAAACTTACCTACAACCTACAGTTGTCGTTAACCAATCCATTAAAATGCACTGTATTAATCTGGTCGAAATTAATCATTATTGGAATAGTTAGTAAATTAAACTAGGGAACTCAGCTAGAACACAATGATAAATGGATCAATGGATAAGGTTTATATAGTCATTAGCCAATCAATAAATGAATAATGTCTGTTAATGCACCTAGAGGGCACCAGAGATCTCTCTTTCCAAAAAACACAGCAATAAAAATAAAGGAGCCTCATGTTCTTAAAGACTTGCGTGGAATTCCTACTAAATTTCCTACTAAAACGCTTAGACCTGGAAACTTCCGTATGCATTCAGTACATCTGACTGTGAGCGTGAATTGTGGTCTACGCAGTGTTTTTGTACGTACGCAGCTTAGTACATGAGGCCCCAGAACTGGATTGGGCATAAATATTTCAAATTTAAATATACCACAATAATCCAATATACATGAATCAAATTAATTAATTAGTAGTGAATTAGTAGCAAATTAGTAGCAAATTATTAATTATGGCACACACAGTTTGCTAGAACACAGCAGCAAAAAACAAAGGATCGGGCATACAATATTGTGCAAAATCATTAAACGATCTATTGATTAATCATATTTAAGATGTTTCAGTGGTTAAAAAATGTATGTTAATGACATATAGAGGGCACTAGAGTGCTCAGTGCTAGAACACAGCAGTAAAAACAAAGGATCAGTTTAAAATAGACATAACCTGATCATCAGAATAAATCATATTTAATATGGTACTGTCTTTAGTAAATAAAGGATGCCTATTAATTGTACATAAAGGATTCCAGTCAGTCATGAGCTCAGAGACGCTCCTAGTCTATTACTGGCTGAGGTGGGATGGTAAGAAAGTGTGTTTGAGCAGGAGACCCTGTGCTGTACAGTGACCCTCCCGGATCAGATCTGATCACCCACACCCTTCTACCTTAGTCGCTCCTTCCCTTACTCCTCCCTTAACAAACCACCCCCCTCCTCCCCTTCCCGAAGCCCCCCTGCATGTTGAGGGCATAGACGTTAGGAAGAGGGTAGCTGACCACTAGCCATGTTCACTGACTGTTTGATTTGATTGCTTTATTTTTGTTAACTCTCTCCTGAGCAGAAATTGGTGACTTTAAATGGACCTGTCACGCTTTTACTGTCCATAACCAAGAAGACACGGTGCCTTTTTAAGCACCAATTTCCGTTTCTCATTTTTACGCTGCCTAGATCCGGAATATTCAGTCCATTGTTTTTGTGATTTCTGTTCTCGGTGTGTTTGTGTCACAGCTGAGGGAGCGCTCTGCAGGAACACAGCGGTGAAAACAAAGGATCAGAGATTGGATCAGGCTTAAAATAGTCAATAACTGCTACAAAATAAGATCTGTTGTAAAATCATGTTTTTTCTTAAACAAAGAGTTTAAAGGAGGTGAAATTTAAATTTTAATGATGCTGTAACTGATTACAGAGGCTTTTTGGTTAACTCACATCAATGAAGCTCACATTTTTTTACTTCTGCAAATTTCTTCTGAGCAACAATGCATAAGTATGCATAAGTAAATGGGTTGCTGCTAAAACAGGTCAAATGTTGTGTAAATATTGATGTTTAATCGGTAGCTCCTCCCCCAAATATGATTTGTTCAATCGTTATTGCCATCAGCAGTTAGGACCACCCTATCAAATGATGTCAACAGATTTTAACAACAAAGTGCTAAGCTCTTGCAGTGCAGTTAGACCGTAGGGCCACCCCAGAGCTGTGAAATGACAAAATTACACTACATATAAACCCAGATTTGAGTAAATGTACCTTTCTGTTCTTTTTTAACACTTTAATGTGATTTTACAACTCCAAAGTGGAGCAACTGCTTAACTGCCTGCTTAACAATAGATAGGAGATCATAAGAGATCATAAGTTCAAATCCCATCCACACCATATTCCTTTATCAGGAGTCTGAGAAGAAGTTGACCTCCCCATGTGATGGGGTAGGTACTGCAAAGTGCAGATGGGGAAAAAAAAACAGTAAACAAATTTAAGGGGAGGAGCCACAGACTAAACACAAGTCAGACACTTCACACAAAACTAACCAGTTTGAAGAACTATTAACTAAATTAAGTTGAGTTAATTCTCAATAATTGCTCTATAATTAGTAATCTTATTAAGCAGATTTTTCTCTTTTTTTCTTTTTTTACAGTGTACAGCAATTGTACCTGAAAATAATTCTTAAAATGGGTAAACCCAGCTAACAATTTTTGGTTAGTTGAACGTTTCTTGAATGTTACATGTTACAGTTGAAATTCCTAGAATGTTCAATCTATTAAGGTTTATGGATGCTCTTACAACATTTTTATTTTATGTTTTTAAATATTTCATTAACATCACTGCAGCATCACTTTTACGAACGTTTTTATTTTTAGTTTTGGGAATCTTTCTTTTAATGTTTCCACAAATAATATTCTTATTGCTATGTAAGAAACATTCTAATAACAATGTGATGCAAACCATTATTATGGCACACATTTTTTAGAATGTTCCTAGAATGTTGCTAAGCATTTTTGTAACATGTTCTGTTAGCTGGGAAAAAATCAAGTTGAGTCATTTAAAAAGTTTCTTTGAAGAACATCTGAGCATACCAAGAAAAATTAGATATACAGGAGTTTTTCCCACATTCTCATGTTTTCACTTCCTTAAATTAGCATTTAAAGCAACAAAAGGAATGACACAAACTCTCGTCAGAGCAAATCACAAAAACGAGCTTCTAGTTTTGAGCTTTGAGGGATTTCTCCATCCCTTTAATGTTTGAGACTGTACTAATGCTTCAAACATGGAGATGAACTGCTCTAATCCCAGCGTTCGCGCTCATTCCGAATGCTGTTTGATGGTAGGTAACAAGTTTAAAAGCAGATGCTTCCACCACAAGGGTTTCATATCAAATGTGTGACTGTTTATTTCTCACACACACACACACACACACTCAGTCACACACTCAAACATACACACATACATACATGCTTGTGTGGTTTACAGTTCTCTAACAGTTTAACAAGTTCTGCAAACTGAGGGTTATCTCACATTAGGCAGTCTGTGCAGGCAACGGTTACCTCCCAAAGCACAACTAGTTTGACTAGTGTGATCGCACTGTACCGTGCCCTGGCCCGCTTAAAGAGGTGGGCCAGAGCATGTTTCACTTGGACTCGAGCATGGTACGAATGCAGTGTGAGTGCTATACGAGAGAGGGTGCTTTTCATGGTGGGGGTGCTGATTTCGGCACAACACAGGCTAGCCCACTGATTAGTGACATAAGCGTGCTCGGGCACGGATTGTTTAAACGCAGTGTGAGTGCAGGCCAGTGGTGGCGTGGGGAGGGTGCAGAACTGAACTTAGTGTGAGTACACTCTAAGGCAGTTCTCAAATCAGTTAAACATGAAGATAGGTACTACAGCTTGTGTACTAAAACCAAAAAATACAAAAAAAATAATCTACTGTTGGTAACTGCCCTGTCCAGACTTCACCAAATTATTTCTGCAGGATGCCCAATACAAAGCAGCCAGTCAGAAAAGAGCTATAGACAGTAACAGAGAGCATCCTTGACTTCCAAGTGGACAAACATAGTATATGGTCCCTTTAATACCTAAATACAGCTGTAAAAGATAACCAATATTATACTGTCAGACTAAATGAGCTTTATGTATGTTTACATTTGTATCTTCATGTACAGTAAAATATCCAGTATGAATGTCTAGTTTTGGAAAGAGAGGAAATTAATGATGCTGTTTGTGATTAATTTTAGAATAAAATATGCAAGAAAACAGAAGAGAATGTTCTCACACTTGTGTTAAGAAGAGTCCATTAATAAAACTGCTCGGTATGACTGGGCGCTGTGTTACCAGTGCTGACCCCAGTTTGCAGGACTGTGCTAATTTCAGAGCTGTAATTAACCATGGCTCAGAACACACTGACTCACTTACTGCTGCCTGGATATGGGAGAGAGAGAGTGTGTGTGTGTGTTTGCCTTTTTGATGCTTTGTATCAGTGCTGTCATTTTGCCTCTGAAGGTGCATCTTCCATTCCTGCTGTGATTGCAGCACATATTCTCACACACACACACACACAGATATACACACACAGCTGAAGATGCCCTGTCTCTTTGTACTGTTCTGTATCAGCCGTCTGTCCTTATTGTTTACGTCCTCTTCATTCATCAGAACAGCTGAAGACTCTGACGCTGCAGCTCTGCTGTGACTGCAACACCATTGCTCTGCAGCAGAAGCAGCATTTTACACACTTACACACACACACACACAACAAACAATATTGCACACTGATCTACACTGATGTAACGTCAGCGATAGTCTGCTTCAATCTTTGTTCCTATTGTTCCTCCTTTGTTAATAGAAATGTTATAAATATAAATCTTTGTAATGTAATCCTAACTGCCCTGCCCAACTACTCAAACTGGTCAAGCAAGCTAAACTGGTTAACCAGTTTGACCAAGCTAAACATCCAATAGGACCAAGCTTGTTGATCAGCATAACCACTACGACCACGCAGGGCCACCAGTATATCTGAGTTGGCCAAACTGCTCAACTACAGTAGCTTAGTAGGACCAAGCTTGTTGACCAGCATGTTCATGCTACTGCACAAATCCTGCGCAAACAAGCTGCGCCATCAGTAATACCAGATTTACAACCTGGTTTCAACCAACTAGCCATTCACAGGCCAAGCCTGTTGACCACCATAACCATGATAGTCATCCAGCTCAAATATGATTGACCACCAGAATATCATACTGTTTTTAAATGCTAGCCATACAGTATAATAAAGCTTTCTGAACAGCATGACCAATATGACCATGCTAGTCATCCAGCACAACCAAACTGGGCCAACAGTATTATCAGCTTGATCAAACTGCTTTTATACAAACTATTCAACCAATATGACAAAGCTTGTTGACCATCTGAACCATAATGACAGTGCTGGCCAAACAAACTGGGCTGCAATAATGAACAGCTTGATAAATTGGTCAACCAGTATGACCAGTAACTGGCTTAACCAAACATGACCAACCATCCATATCAAACTGGCCAAAAAATATAATCAAGCTAGGCCACTACACTGTAAAACATATCTTAGCAAGTGAAATGCTCCTAATTCCTTTACTTGTATTAATGAATTTAATCTACTAGGGTTTCTTATGTTATTGTTTAATTCAAGAAATAACTTATTTTGAATCATTTAAATAATTAATTTTTTGTCAAGAAATAATACTTAAAACAAGAAAAAAGTATCAGCCAATGGAATAAGATACTTTTAGTAGATTAGGTTTCTAACAAACTAAGAAATATTAAAAAAAAAAAAAAGTAAGAAATAAGTAAAATATTCTTTGAAAACAATGTTAAAATTAGACATATGAGATATTTAAAGAGGATTTAACTTAATAAGCTTAATAAACTTTAATAAGCTTTACATTTTTGCAGTTTGGTATAACCAGCTTGACAGAAATGTTCAACTGGCTCTACCAAACTAGCCAATCAGATATAAGCCTGCTTGTTAACCATCATGGCCGCCGTTTCAGTAGCCAGCACAGCCAGAGTAGGTGCCATTAGGGTGGTCCATCTGTGTAGGGGGTGGGGGTGGGGGGGGGTGCAGTTCTCACAGTGACCACTCAATTGATTTTTACGTCGGAATACATTTCAGAACTCACAGAGCAGCCGATCAATTCTCATTATGATATTTTCCTAAAGCCGTCAGCTTTTTAAACGCCGCCCCCGTTCACGTATCCGTCTGGGAGAACTGTTCCCGTGAGCCAGAGAGTCTGCGCTGCTGCTGCTGCTGCGTGTGTCCTCACTGCTGCGGCAACAGGCATGCGGCTGCACAGCGGGGTCGCCGAGATAATTAAAGGTCAATTAGCAGCGAGACGAGCCAGGCCGCGGCTAATGAGACACGCTACAGGAAGTGAGGACAGCAGGAGGGGGAACGCAGGGATACGCAGTGTCACATTAATAACGAGCAGGGAGGGAACGCTGGATGCAGATGCACTAATGTACTGAGGTAACTCGGGTCACGAGTGCAGCAAAGACACACAGATACCCTTTAGACTTGTTTTATCAGATATGTAACAGGTTAGCATGTGTTTGGTGTGCATAGATTGTAAGATTGTATATAGAAAAAAAATATAGATATTTATTTATGGTTTGTTACCACTTTCACAGCCATGAAGACACAGTGGCATCATGGCCTAGCTATGGTTAGCAAACCTTACTGAGGCTCAGGGAATACCTGTTCAGCAGAAAAGTAGCCAGCTCACCCATTTTCATGGCTGCCAAACACATTAGATTATAATAAGAGATTTGTAATTAAATGAACTAAGAATTAATAAAAAATTAATTTACATTCTTTATATTAGATATCATATATATATATATATATATATATATATATATATATATATATATATATATATATATATATATATAGGATAGCAGACAGAGAAACAGAGACAAAGGGAGAGAAACAGAGAGAAAGAAACAAAAAGAGAGACAAAGAGACAAACAGAAAAAGAGGCAGAAAAAGAGACAGAGAAAGAAACAGAGAAAGAGAGAGAAAGAGAGAGTGACAGAGAAAAACAGAGAGAAACAGAGAGTGAAAGAGAGAAACAGAGAGAGAGAGACAGAGAAAGAGAGAGAGAAACAGACAGACAGAGAGAGAAAGAGAGAGAGAGAGACAGATAGAGAGAAAAACAGATAGATAGAGAGAAAAACAGAGATAGAGAGAGTGTCACCTTCACTACAGTGGAACTCTTTCCCTCCTCCATCATGAAATATTCACACGTACACGACAGATGCGGCAATGAGCGTTCACACACGTCCTGAGAACGGCTAATGAGCCAGATGTTGTCCTGTTAGATGTGGTTGATGTCTGTTATGAAAGCGACGCTAAAGGTCAATGTGTAAAGAGTTTGTGTGTGTGTGTGTGTTTGTGTGTTTCTCTCTGTTTATCTGTGTGCTGACAATTATTGATACTGATAACTGACTATCCATATACCAGTCAAAAGTCAAAAGTTTGAACACTCCTCATTCATTTAATGGGTTTTTTAATAGTGAATTTAATATTGAAGACATTGAAGCTATACAGGAACACAAAACGTGTCACATAAACCAGAATATGTTTTATATATTTATCTTTGAGGACAGTCCTGTACACACTTGGTATTTTAATCTTAGTGTCTTCATGAGGGAGAGTCACCTGGAATAGTTTTCTCAGCGTCTTGAAGGAGGAGTTCCTGGAGGTGCTGAACAAAAGTTGCTGCTTTTTCTTCACACTTTGAAGCTCCAGCTTATCTCAAATCACCATCTCTGTTAGGTTTAGGTTAGGGGATTGTGAAGGACAAACACTTTTTACTGTGTAATTCCATGTGTCCCTTAATTGTTTTCGTGTCTTTAATATTATTATATAACAAAAAAATAATAATTAAATAAAGCAAAACGTTGAATGAGAAGGCGTGTCCAAACTTTTGACTGGTACTGTATTTATATAAATACTTGTGTTTTGTCTTGCATCACGCTGTTATAGCCTTGTTTCTTAAACAAGAGCTTTGCATTGGAGAAAACTGTATGTTTGTATACACACAATTGAACGCTGCAGCTTTACAGAACATACACACATTAATGCATGCATCATTTTTTCCTCAATGAACAGCAATTTTCCCTTAGAAACAGCCTCTCTGACCACAGCCTGTACAGCAAGTGTTTATGCTGTGTCAGGTTATCAGTGTGTGGTCAGTGCAGCTGCACCAGTGAACCAGTTTCTTACAATACACACTCACTCTCAAATGTAGTTGCACCCAGAAGGATTATAAAGTTTGCCAGGAACAGTAAATGATGGCAAATCTCTTAACATGAAGTTGTAGAGGTTCCTAATGGTGACTCGAGATATTTCATCCCATGCAGTTTGAATATTCCTCAAGATTTTGCAGTAGGGGTGGGGATAGGTTTGATGATACATTTAGCCATGTTATTATATCTGTGTCTTCAAGGCAAGCTCTTGAGAAGGCAGCAGTATGTGTCCAAGCATTGTCCTGTAAAAATGATAAAAATCACTATGATCGGAAGATTCCTGGTTCGAATCCCGGTCATGCAGCTTGCCGTCAGCTGCCGGAGCCCTGAGAGAGCACAATTGGCCTTGCTCTCTCTGGGTAGATAGATGGTGATCTTTCCCCTCATCACTACTAGGGTGATGTTGATCAACACAAAGCATCTGTGAGTTGATGTATAGGAAATGAGTTGCTGTGCATTCCTCCGAGTGCTCTGCTCAGCAGCAGCTCGAAAAGAGGCGGTGGCTAATTTCACATGTGTCGGAGGAGGTGTGTGCTATTGTGTTGTGGCATCACTAATGATGGGGAGAATATACAAATAAATCTTAAAAAGAAAGAAATGAAAATGCATAGTTATTTATTGTATATAATATAAATTGACTACTCTATCATTTATATCTAACCACAGAAATGCTGGAACAATTCAAGTGGAATCTTAAGAGTCTAAGGTTCTATGCTGTGGGTTCTAACATTGTTGTTTTATTGAGATGGAGATCTTTGGGTTCTCTTCACCGGCTGTTTCCTTTTTCTCCTCTGTCTCTGTCCAACTCTCTGTACTGTCTTCGACACGCTGTCTGACTGTGTGTGTGTGTGTATATGTATACGTATACATATATGTGTGTGTTCGTGATGGTGTTTCACCGTATGTGTGTGTGTGCATTGTGGATTGGTGTGTACCGTGTGTGTATTGGTGTGTACCGTGTGTACTGTGTGTATGTGTGATGGATAGGTTACGCGTCTAGACGGGCCATGCTGCAGCAGCTGCATGGTGTCACTATGTACTCACACGATGAGCACCACACCACCACCTACTCCTGGACCGAGAGAGGTAAGACGGGAGAGGGGGGCCCTCTGGGGGGGCCGCACCCCATCAGCGTCTCATCCCACACTCCGTCCAGTCCTGTCCTTCATCACCGCTTCCTCACGAGCCCCACGTTTGCGTTCTGCTGAGCCTGGAGAGAGCCTGCAGTGTCGTCCTCCCTCAGTGTCTCTCTCCAGCTCCTGTCCTGCAGTGTCCCGCCCACGTCTCTGTTACATGTTGTAGCTTGTAAAAAAAAAAACAAATGCTGGTCACTTTTTGGAAATACAAGACTTTAGCATAGTCCTAAGCATGGTTTAATAAAGTTTTAAAACAGATAATGTATGAAACACTGACGTGCAAAAACACCAAATGCATATATCTCCCTATACAGCTTACAGTTTAATTAGTCCCTTTTAACACCATTTGGGTGTTTAAGGAATGTATCGCAGTGAAGGACAGGAATCTTAAAGGAACAGTATCAAAACCATAAGAGGTCCAAAAATATATATATAAAAAATTGTGCATAATTACAATGCATAAAAAGCAATTCAGTGGCGAAAATAATATAATTAATATAAATAATGTTTAAAAATAAAAATAAAATACAAGAAAAGTAAGTAACAATATAAGCACTTAAGTGAAAAGTCATGGTATTGTACAGTATGTAAAGTGTTACCTCATGAGATGGCTTGGAATTGCCCACACCTGTATATGTTGTGAGGTGTTATCTTGTGAGTGTGAATAAACACTGCCCAGCATGTCCATGAATGGCAAGGTAGGGCTGTTTTAAGGCATTTTGGGGTCCCAAGCTAAATTTATCCAATATTGCTCTTCCTTCCTCTTCTTTGCTTTCTGGCTTTCTGATGGATTGCTGAAGTTTCATATTTTGCTGGCTGCAGGAATCACGAACCTAGCTGGCTGGCTACTATCAGCAAATAGTGGGAGGGGCCATACTGAAGGAGATTCCAATAACAGTGTTGTTGTATTTTACTGCATTTGCTGTCAAAGAATTTAAAGAGGCACTCACAGTTTGTTGTTAAATTTAATTCATAACCAGGCCCTAGGCAATTAATTGGTTTGCTTGCCTTGTTGCAATGGGCCTGTGGCAAACAAGTTCAAACAAGGCCTGATAGTGCCAGATGGATGGGACATTCCATTCCATTTCCTAAATTGTGTCGCATCTATGTTATAAAAGACATTACCACCCACAGTGGGACAGTGCAGTGTGTGGTAATTATCGTGACCGGCAGTATCTGGCTAGAATTGTCCATGGGATCGGACAAGTCTCAATCAATTCAGTAGACCCCTACATGAATCTCCCACAGGAAAATGCAGTGTTCATTAGCTTTCATTGGATGTGGCCAAAGTCATGGAACTGTCCCATGTGGAAAGTCAGTATATGTAAACTCATTAAAGAAACCTCTTTAAAAAAATGGATTCTTCAAGACATATGTAACATTTGATATGTTCTTTTTACATTTAGATAAATCTGGTCCGCTGTTTCAGAGGCAATCAGCTGTTGGAAGGCATTGTTGGAAGTCTTCCTTTAAGTGTTTGTTGCCCAGGCTAGAGCTCTGTGAAAGCTTTTTATTTGGTAAAATAAAAGGAACATATGGCTACGATCCTTACCATTACAAGTCAAATCGCTGTAGGCAGAGCTTAGTAATGGACCAGCTCCCCACTAATCAAACACAGGAACACATGATGAACACTGAAGAGCAGTTCTGATCTACAGTCAGGAAGGTCACTGTTAGCTATAATCTCACACTGTCTGATACAGCAGTATCTAAAGAAGCCTCTCCGCTCTGAAGTCAGTTACGCTTAGTGACGTCTGTTTTAATCACAGGCCGTTTGGGAACAAAGCCAGATGTTGACTGATTAACTGAGAGACCCCGGCTTGCTGATAATTATGTCATTAGTTAAAATGTTCTTCTGTGCTGTCACAGAAGCAGATTGCGGCGTCTGTTGTTGATTGGCTGACGCGACCTAAATATGTGATCTGGAATCTAAAAGGATCGATACACTCACTGAGCACTTTATTAGGAACTCCAGCAGCTTTAGTTAGCGTTTATTTCAACCATCAGAATGGGAAAATCTCATTTGGATTTCAAGTGTGGCATGACTGTACTTGTTTTAGTATTTCCTGGACAGCCCAGAAATCTACTGGGATTTTCAGCACAACAGTCTCTAGGGTTTATTCAGAATGGTGCAATAAAGAAATAAACATCCAGTAAACAGCAGTTCTGCAGACAGAAACACCTTAGGGCAGTTTTCCAGACAGGGATTCAGCCTAGTCTTGACTACACAGCTTTTTTAAATGGAGATTTTCCATTAAAAAGGCAAATATAGTCTATGACAGTTCGAAAATGCTACAGTAACTTTGGAAAAACAATCTGTGACACTGTGGCAAGCAAAAGCTTCTCAGAATGTACAACACGTCCAACATACGAGGTTTAAAACAGTTAAGAACAAAAAGCGGAATCTGCAATAGGCCCTCACCCACCAAATCTGGACAGCTGATGACTAAAGAAACGTAGCTTGATCTGATGAATCTGATAAATCAGATGGTAGAATCAGAATTAGTGTCAACATCATGAATCCATTAAGCCAACCTGCCTTGTGTTAACAAACTAGGCTGGTAAGAGTGGTATAACATTTTGGGCCCATTGATACCTATCAATCAGGTTGTGCCTTGAATGCCAGAGCCTTTTTGACTACTGTTGCTGACCATGTGCTTCCCTTCATGACCACAGCATGCACCACTTAAAGCATGGTGATGCACCATGTCACAAGACAGAGGTTGTCTCGAACTGATTTAATAACCATGAGTCACCAACAGAACAGATTTGGGATGTGGTAGAACATGAGATACGGAGCATGATTGTGCTTTTGAAATATCTAAATGACATGACGTTTTCAACATTTTGTAGAATCCATGCCACCGATAAACAAGGCTGTTTTGAGAGCAAAGAGTCTTCTCAGTTTACATATAGTGTTCCTAATAAAGTTCTTGGTGAGTTTACATTCAAGTAAATCTTTCAGTCTTCTCTCTGATATCTCTACAAAGGTGTATAATTAAATAAAGATGAGTTTCAAAGACCATCGTTCAATGGTAAAACAAGGTCTATTATGATTTATACGAGAGTGTTTTGCCAATATTGAACACACCGAATGCAAGACAATTATTCTTATCAATGGCATAAATATGCTTTATACAAATAGCAGAATTAAATTTAGGTGTCTATAAATACCTTTAATATTATAAACCACAAAACCACAACAACACAAGTTTATTCAGCTTAGTTTTAAAGAAGCAGGACTTTAAACAGTGCACATGACTGTGCAAAAAGCATTGTTTGCTGAATGTGTGTTCATACACTGCAGTAGTATGTGTGTAGAAGTGTGTGTGTGTAGGAGTGTGTGTGTAGGAGTGTGTAGCTACTGTGTATGCAAGCTTTGTCTGAGCAAGCCTTTGATATTCATCTGTCTTGTTGAAACTGCAAAACAATAAAAGCGAATTAGAAAGAATGGTGTCTCTTGTCTTTTTCCGTCACGTTGTTTTCAGTCTCGTCTTTGCAAAGGCTTAAAATGGTCCATGGCTTTGTCGATTCAGGTCAATGTGGTTTGTTTGGACACCTAAATGTGAACACATGGAAGGAGTGAATTCAGTTTAATCATGATCTTTCTGTTTTACAGCTTCCAGTTCTTTAAACCTCTTCCATTTTCTCCTTCTATATTTCTTTCTTTTTTTTCTTTTACATTTTCCATTTCTCTTCTCACTCCTTTCTCTCTCTGTTCACTCCCATGTCGCTCTCCCACTCCTCCCCAACTCTCTCTCTCCCTCTCTCTGTCCTCGCTCCTTCCTCCTGGTCTTTTCTAGAGAGCCGGGAGAACTCGTTCAGCCGTTCGCGGAGTTCCAGCGTCTCCAGTATAGATCGGGACACCAAAGAGGCGGTGACCACGCTGCTGTTTGCCGAGTCATATGGCCGCAAGTCGGACGCGCTGCCCACACCATGCTTGTGGGTGGGCACCAGCTTGGGCTTGATGCTGCTTGTGCCCATGTCCATCCCCACTGATGAGCAGGAGAGGATGGAGGAGCCTATCACTGTGGCGCCCACCAGTGAGCATCACTTATGCTTTGCCAGTCAATATGGCCAGAATGTGTGGGCCAAGCCATGTGTTTAGATTCTTGAGCAATTCCTATAGATCAATGAAATTTTATTGATGGATCCTTGGGACTAACCCCAAAGGCAAACATCATGGATACACACCAATGAATGGACACTATGACAACCCCTATGAATGGACACTATGATTGGATTCCAGACAGGGATTAAGCCTAGTTCTGGGCTATGTGTTCCTTTCAATAGAGAATTTGCATTCAGAATGCTTTGTAGTCCAGCAATAAGTTAAATCCCTGTCTGGTAAGTCTAGTGATAGACTCTTTGGGCCTAACCTATTCATAAGCACTTTGGTTCAAATCCTATGAATAACCCCTGTGCCCAAACCTTATGAATAAACTCTTTGAGCCATTTGGGACAAACCCTATATATAGAACTTCTGGGTCAAACCCTATTGATAGACCCTTTGGGCCTAACCCTAGACAAAGATTCTTTGGGCCAACCCCTATTTATAGACCCTTTACACCTAACCTTATTGAAAGATGCTTTGGACCAAACCCTAGTGATAGATTATATAGGCTAAACCCTAGTGATATACCATTTGGGTCTTTCCATACTGATAGACACTTTGGTCCATACCCTGTTTATCTGTTCTGACAGAACTCTTTTGATTCAATGTGGGTAATCATTTTGGGCTTGATCACTAATTCCCTAAATGTTAGTGGACAACTCCTTATAGTATAAACAATATGGGCTGAATATTATGGGACCAGCCTACAATTCACTGAATGGATGTGCCCAAACCTTCTAAAATAACATATGGAGCTGAAAGATTGAGCTAACATTTCTGCCCAGCTCAAACAAACCCTTTGATCGCCTCTTCCATCAAGATACGGCTATACTTGTATATTCAGCGGGAGTCTGATCTTACCGAAGCACTCACACTGTTTGAAACTGGATTCAATTGCCTTGAATTAGAGAACACTGTAGTTTTTCAGCTCTAATGTGAAGCTCTGTCCTCAGTCTCTGATAATTTCTCTTTAGTCTCTTCTCAGAGGCTTTTCTTGTTCAGTGATTTACCTTTCTGGCTTTCTGGTTCTGTTTCAGTTCATTAAAGTGCTGAAACATGCCTCAGCAAGAAACCACTGGATGGATAGGTCACTTTAATTATATTTGGCACAAGATGGCAGTAAGACAAGGTCATCTGGACAGTGCTGACGTGCTGATATTGAGCAGCACTGAGGCTTTGGAATAATTCCTTTAATTGATGTCGCATGGGACAGAGTCCTTTGGTGTCATTAAGAAATTAATGACGCAGAATGTACACCCCATTTATTATTCCTTTCTTGATGAGGAAATGCTGGCTGCCAGTCAGATCACATGATTTCTCTCCTTTTTATCAAAGTCATCCTTCTCTGACTATCTCTTATTCCCTCTTTTCTTCATTCCTCTTTCAGGCACGGTCCTGATGCTGAAAGGCTCAGTTCTGCGGTTCAGTTTCTTGGACTGTGCAGGCTGTCTGATCCAGAGTCCGTACGAGGTGTGGCGAGACGGTAATGCCCCCGAGGATCCCGAAAGGCCCCGAAGGCGCAAGCTGGTCAACTTCTCGCCCTGTTCCTCACAGGACGCCATTGGGGACGGCCACCTGGCCGTGGTTTGCTCTGAGCGGCAGGCCAAGGTGTTCCTCATGCCCTCGCAGGCCTGCCTGTATGTGCACAACATCACCGAGTCGTCCTTCGTGCTGCGGGCAGACGTGGTGGCCGTCTCCAACAGCGTGTGTCTGGCCTGCTTCTGTGCCAACGGACACGTCATGATCCTCAGGTTCAGCTCTATATTCACTTCAGAAAGAAAACTGTTACTTATTGTGAAGCAAAACAGTATTATAGAGTAGTATTGATTTTGCTTGCCAAGAGTTGCTACTCATTTAATGGACCTTCATAACTGCTAGTTTTTTCTTCTTCAGTTTAAACACTTTCTGAGATTATTAACTCCTTTTGCTGGGTTTTTTTTCTTTTTATGCGGGTAGTTTTATGAAGTTCAGGTAAAATTAATACATAAAGCGCACCGGATTATAAGGCACACTGACAATTTTTAGGAAAATTAAAGGATTTTCTAAAAATACGGTAACCTAATTGTTGATTTTAACTGTATAGTTCATTTTCCGATCCTTATACAAGCCCATTAATATTGTGGTGTAAAATACAATAAGTAACCCACATTGTCTTTCAGTTTAGCAAAAACAACAATCCTGATTGTCACACTTAGTGACACTAATTTGATCCCTTTAATCTTTTGGATCATTGATTTTCCTAATCCTGTCCTCCCTTCCCAGAATAATACACAGACTCTCCTAATCCTGGTGTCATCCGTGGGTGGAATCGATAAGCTGGCAGTGCCAATCAGGGAGCCCGCTCAGTACAGCAGGCTATTGATTGTTTTTTTATTTGATCTGACCGTGATTTAGAAGGGGTCTGTTATTGGTATAATAGAATGCTTTCAGTTTATGTATTATTTTTTCTCTCCTTTCTCAGCACACAAAGTTTGTGTTCTAATGTCCTTGTTTTTGTGTGTGTTTGTTACAGTCTGCCCAGTTTACGGCCCCTGCTGGACGTGCACTACCTGCCGCTGACGGACATGCGCATTGCCAGAACGTTCTGCTTCACTAACGGAGGGCAGGCCCTCTACCTGAGCTCACCCACGGAGATACAGCGCATCACCTACAGCCAGGAGATGTGTGATAATCTGCAGGTGTGTTCCAAACTTGTGGCTTGCATTTTCATACACTGCTGCGTGCTGTTTTTATTGGTTAAATTGTTGTTAAACCATGTAAGGAGTTTACTTAAGGAGCAGCTACATTAGTGTACATACTGTATATCATCATTAAGCTGCTTAAAGAGAAAGTCAGGGTCCAGTGGGATGCTAAGATGTGAACCATTTTTTTACACATTGAAATTGATATTTTTAAAATTCAGAATTGGGCCATTTTAATATAAGGGATACTAACATTTCATTCTTATCCGATTTGCAGCAGTGTGACCCAGTCTGAACAGCCAGATCAGAATTTATGCGATTTTTATGTCAAGGAGAAAAAAGAAAAGAGGGTTCAGTGTCAGAAAAACAACCTCATAACAAATCTGAGACCTTGTAACAGACCTAACAGACCTATATCCTTTTAATCAATATTTAGAGGCCTAATTTTAGAACCCCTCTATCTTTCTAATGAAATATAAATCAAAAAATGAAGAACACAAAAGTGTCTATGCCTAAAATCATGCCATTTAAAAAGGAAGCTTATTCAAATACTCTGTGGACTATAACTTCTTGATAGCTCACAATACTGGTGAAGATGGCACTGAAACTTCATTTGAAGCATTACATTAGCACATGAGCATCAGTATAGACACATAAACTGTTCAGACAGATGTCAGATATGAGTCACATTAATATGATCAATATATACATTAGATTTGGTGAGAAAATCAGATTCGGGTCACTTTGACTTGCTGTGAAAAGGCAGCCTTACAGCCTTTTTTTTAACGAAAATATTTTTGTACACAAATATTGCCATTTAATTACTATCCAAACCCACCAGTCAACTTACATGTGTCTGAATTTTCTGAATTTTTCATTTTTTTTAAGTTTCTGAATTCTGAATTTTATATGGAATGTTGATGATAAGTTTATGGTTATTTTCTTTGAGACCTATTTTTCACCAAGCATGTAGTATTCCACAATTTTATTAATAATGACATTTTAGTGAGTATCTCAAGAATTCAGTGTTTTAACAACTAATTCTGACACAAATCATTTTCCTCAGCTTAGATCCGTGTTAGTTTGAAAGATATAGACAATAATAATAAGACAGCTGTTAATCACAACCCCACTTCGTCCCTAATGTACTGGGGGCTTTATACTCCTCTAGCCCATGCCTGGTATAGGCTCCAGAGAGTCCTATAATATTGAAAAAAAACAATATACAGGGACTAGACAAGCTGCATGTGTGAATTTAAACACTACAGTCCTCCGAACTTCATGTGGCCTTCAGTTTAACTCAAGAACAGTAGGGCATAAAGAGCTTTATGAAATTCGTTTTCATGGCCAAGCAGCTCCATCCAAGTTTCACATCAACAAACATAACAACAGGGGAGTGGATACTTTTTGCAATATTGTGTAGATATGTTGATATGCCCCAGTAGACAAAAAGGGCAGGGATACCATACTCACCTGTATTTATGTAAGCATCATATTCATTTAACTACATATATCAACAGACAGCAGAACATTAGCAGCAGGTAAAGCTGGGAGTGTGTGTGTGTGTGTGCGAGTGTGTGTGTGTGCGTGTGTACGTGTGTGCGTGCGTGCCAGTGTCTACTGAAGTGAAATGTCATGCTTGTCATGGGTGCTTTGAGCTCTGCTGAGCTGAGCCCTGCCCTGCTGCACCTCGCTAGCTTTCTTTTTTCTCTCCCTCTCTCATACACACACACACACACACACTCACACACACTGTGCTCTGTTCATCACACCTGCGGGGTACATATTCATTGTCAGGTCTCTGGACACGGATGCGGTGTTGTATTAGACTAAAGATGAAGTAGAAAAGGTCTCTACAGGCCTCTGAACTCGTGTTTCATTTTGTAGTTGGCTAAACGCCCAAATACGACAATTTATTCACTGAAATAACAGTTTGAACACATTTCAATACAAATATCCACAGAAGATCTATTATTAGAAACTAACCTAGGAATATGTTCTTAAATAAATGTTTGTAAACCCTTTCATGGTAAGAAAGCCCTACCCTTTAAACAAGTTGTACTCAAATTGTAGCCTGTTAGCTACCACACTAAATAAAGATTGCTGGGTTTTAGGAGGAATTGTATGTGTTTTTTTCAGTATTCCAGTGGAAGCTAGCAGATGTAACAACATTCCTGTTATGACTTGTAATTCAGACAAAAGTGATTATGTTTAGGGGAAGCAACAACACATATCAGCTTTGGTATTTGTTGCTTTTCCTCAGATAAAAGCTATTTTGACAGCAATCATTTTTCCTGTTCACAGGAATGCCTCAAAGATACAAGATTAGCTTGAGTGCTAATGGCACACGTCAAAATTACACGTTTACTTGGGCAGGTCCTAAACCTACTACAGGGGGTATACAATCATATATCATAATAATAAAGAATTAGTATTCATAATTTCATGTATTTTAAAAAAAAGTTTAGCATTAGTGCACAAAAGAATCAATACAAAAGTATCATTATAAACAACTTAAATTCACATTTACACAGGTGGGTGGATGGATGGATGGATGGACGGATGGATGGATCACTTCAGCAATGAAAAAAATCTCTGCTATTGCTCCAATTTTCACTGTGTAAAAAAAACAAACCAAACCATAGGCACGTAATCAACAGAATTGGTAGCTGGCAAGCCTGTTGGATAATTAGCACCCCCACTCCCAACCAAGAAAATTACCTGATACTGCCAGATTTAATTGATCATAACCTCTCAAAGAAAATGTCATTAAAAATGCCAGTAGGAACATGCTTAAATCGTATATTGTGTATGGAATTAGAGAGCATGCACACGATCGCTGCTCTACATCTTGCAAAAAAACATACGGTGTTAATCCTGAATCATAAACAATAGCAGGGGGTTGACCGATGTTAGGTTCTCTCACACTGCCATCTTCTGGAGGAACTAGTTTACTGCCAGTAGGCCTGATGCTTTCTGACTACCTGATCACTCTTGATTGGCTGCCTCACAGATTTACTTATTGATTTCCTGATTGATTGGCTGCAGGAGATGCTGGGAGAGCTTTTCACACCCACCGAGACCCCTGAGGCACAGAACCGAGGCTTCCTGAAGGGCTTCTTTGGAGGGAACGCCCAGACCTTTGATCGTGAAGAGCTCTGTGAGTGTTTCTTTCATTCAACGATCATTCAGAGTTTTCATTTATATATTTCTTTGTAAATCTTTTGAACTATAAAGCAATCATTCTATGTTCATGTGGTGACTTGAAGTAACCTTAAACTTTTTAACATTCTGTAAAAAAAAAAAGAAATCTGAATTCTGTACCACTTTAAAATAAGACTATTATTTTATAAAGGGTTTACAATAAGTTTATTAATGGTTAGTAATTGCTGCCTTAAAATCATTAATAATCAATTATAACACATTTGTAGAAAGGGCAACAATATAGATGGCTGTGGGTTCACTGTTTGGCAAACAACAGGTCATTGTTGCCCTTTTTACGTATGTGTTATAACTGATTAATTGGCTAATTGTGCTCTCTCAGACTCCGGCTGCTGACGACAACCAGCATGACAAACTCCAGTTGAACAGCCCCTAACCTATATACACCACCAATTATCATTGGGCAAACTTCAGAACCATCTAATTCATCTTACATTCCTAAAAGTATGTAATGATGTTCGGTAATTTATATTAGACTTGCTTAGGTGGTTTTTGACACTGTGGTGTAAGCCTTGTCTTGGATTACACAGCATTTTTTATGTAGATTTTCCATTGAAAACTCTGACTAGGCTTATTCTCTGTCCAGGAAACTAGACCTAAACAACTTACTGTTGGCCTAATAAAAATGGTCTTTGTGTAGTTGGTGAAGCAGCAGCGGGCAAGGCCTCTCGGAGCCTGGCCCAGCACATCCCAGGCCAGGCCAGTGTGGAGGGAATGCGGGTGGCTGCTGGCGGTGCTGTGGGTGAACTGGCTCGAGCCCGGATTGCCCTGGATGAAAGAGGCCAGAGACTGGGCGAGCTGGAGGAAAGGACGGCCCTCATGATGGCCAGCGCAGAGACCTTCTCTAAACATGCTCACGAGGTGAGAGACACAAAAATCAAAACTGATGATGTCACCTACTTTACTTTCACTGTAGCATTTGTAGCCGAGTAAACTAACTGTTTCTTTATGTGTGTTTTTCCACAGCTGATGTTGAAATGCAAGGACAAGAAGTGGTATCAGTTTTAGAGGTCTCTGGATGAAGGCTAATTCTGCCCTCGTACCACAAGGGGGCGCTACTCTGGGACATGGACCTTCACTCTTTGATGAAGAGAAGGAGAAAGAGAGGTTAATGGAGGGACTGAAGGCTGCTCCACCTCTGTCTGGGACACGTGTACAGGACTACGTCTCAATCAGACCGGCTCCACGGACAGAGGACAGAAAACGATGGAGACGCGTACCGTTAGCGTTGACAAGCGGGTTGCGAGTTGTTGGGGAAGGGGGAGGGGTTGGAGGGCTCCTTCCCCTTTTCCTAAGCTGTGGATTAGACCATCTTTGTTCATGTACAGAGGTTGGGGGTCTTCTCACATGAAGTGAACCGGCTCTTGCTGTGTAGATACTCTGAGCGTTACGAAACCAACAAGACTGCATGAAACAAAAATGGATGACCTATAAAAACATAAAACTGCCATATTCAAAAAGCAGCATGTTACTTTAAAACAAAAAGGGAAAATAGAATAACAATTTTATTTAATATTATAAGCCAATATCAGAAACTTATGACGAAAAACTTTATATTTTTTGAAATAGCGATAAAATATAAATAAAAAAGACAAGCTGTATACCTGCATTGCTATAAGGCCAAAATATCCTTTTTTATTTATTTATTGAGTTATTTAATTAATTATGCCATACTATTTTGTTTTAATAACGTATTATTTAAAAACGCACCACTCTGTCTTCACACCAGTACTTGTACACCCTTGTATTCTGATCGCAGACCATGAAAGTGTTGCGAAACGCTGCGGTTAGCGATAAAACATATAAAATCACGTGCTACTCCACGCAAAAAAGTAACCCAGTGTTTACAAAAGAGAAAAAAGCTGCTGACACGGAAACACTTCCCTTAAATAACAGCTTTACCACTGAACCGATCGATCAAGTTACTTCACCCGCTTCTAGAAACATACGAAGTGAATAAAAAAAAAAATCAACAAACACGTGGTTTTAGATGTATAAGCGAGACGTGATCTGTATCCGGCAATACGTGCCATGAGTGTACGTCTATGTGGTCTTACTTGGGTTGTGTTTCTATTCATGAAGCCAGTGTTATAATAATACATGTGCCATATTCTAGATGGGTGAAGTATCTTTCCTGTAAACTAGCGATGAACTTCTTATGCTGTCTGTGGTTGATATTTTCGAGCTGTTACCTGTAGATGAAAACTAGCCTAACTCGTTGGGTTAGGGTTAGCCTGGTCATTCGTGTCTGTTACAATTAAAAGAACTTTTTAATTTTTTTTCTTTTTACCAATAACTCTCACAGCTGGCTATGTTGTTTCGTTTTCTGGACTTTTCTGCTGCCTTGGGCCATGTGTGGTGCGTCGCGGTGTACCTCACTAGAGACGACCTACGGAGAAACCTCTGCCAAAACCGCGAAGCTTGAACGAGTCTGTGAGTAGCAGGTAGAATGCGTTCGAAGTTTACATCACATCAGATGATTGTTCACTTGTGTCTTCTGGTCGTTCTTTGAATACGTGTGTGGAGAGGCGGAGCCTGGGCAAGCGACATGAATATGCATGTCCTTCCAGTGTTGTCGTTGAACGTAAACGTACGTGTACGGAGTGTTTGGACTAAACAGATAGCCTTGCGCTTAGCATTAACTACATGTGAGCGAAAAAAAATATGTTTCTGAATTGTATTTTTTCAGTGTGAAATCAACTTTGTTTTAGTTTTATTTTTCCTTTGACCTGTTGTGCTTGTGCTGTAAGACTACAATTCCCTTCATTTCCTCCACGGCTTACTGACTTCATTTCTTCTGCACTTTCTTTTGTATATACACACACACACACTCTCACACACACACAGAAAAGGGCCTACACATAAAATGCTGTTAAAAATAAGTCTGAATGGGAATGCCCATGATAGCTAGCAGTTAGGCTGACTTTACAAGGCAAAATTTCTCATCTTGCTAGATAAATCTCCATTCGTTTGTTAAGTTCAGTAGCTACTATACTTGTCTTGTTGTCTTGATGTTACACATTTCTCAATACAGCCAACATTAATTTTACAACAAAAACAACATTTTGAAATTAAAAGGCTGTGCTACAGTACAACACAGCATCCAGACATAAGCTCAAACCAAAGCTAACATGCTAGTCATTATTCACAAAATGTGATCTCTGTAATTCGATTCAAGCAAGAGACAAAAAGAGAGGGGAAATGAATTATTTAACTACACAGAGATTATTAAAAAAGTATGGTAACACTGAAGAACAAACTGTTGTGCTGCAAACAGACCAAAAGAAATTAGCTGTTAGCATTAGCTGATTGGCTAGGTTGTCAGGCTAGCTGGTTAGAGAAACATTAGCCTGGTTGGTTTTGGTTGCTCAGTAGTCTGAGTAGTCTCCTTCTCAAATGTCTAATAAACAGTACTACAATTTGTTACAAGAAGCAAGTAAGACACAAGACTATATTAAAATTTAGAATCATGATTTTTTTAAAACAACTAAAGAAAGTTCTGCCGTGTAAAGCCAGCCCGAAGCTGATTTGTCCCTTTTTATCAGTTTGCTTTGTTTTCATGTCGTAATGGAAAACAGCTCTAAATGTCACAGAACTGATACGTGTTACAATATAAACAGCCATGAGATTCAAACAAACTTGGAACCAAGACCAGGCTGTTTATTGTTTCGAGGCCAAGAGAATGTTCAAGCGTCTGTTATACAATCCCGTCCGTCTTTTTTTCTTCACATCCGTCATCACGTTTGTTTCAGCAGCAGAAAAAAATTACAGGGTGTTTTGTTTCTATGTTCTGAGATTTTATACTAAAATGTACAGTTGAACCTGTGGAGACTGGAGGGAGAAATGTCATAGCCTATAAATGAAACTTCTGACTAATGTGATTTGGATATTCCTCTGTAAATGTCGTACCTGTTGAAAGATGGTACCCTGTCTAACATCCTGACTAGAGTTCTGTAGTCCCCCCCCCCCCTCAAACTCCTCCCAAACTCTGAGCCGCTGCACTCTTCAGAGAAGGCAGCAACGTCGGTCTTGTTTAAATGGATACTACCACCTTTTGTTCTTATCGATATTACAGTAGTGTTATAGAGATTACTGGAAATAAAAAATCATTAAACATATGTTGATGCTAATCAAATTGAAATAAACATTGATTGATGTACACACGATACTGAGCCTGGATTGTTTTCCTCTGTAAATTCATTTAGACCCTGCTGGATGTTTGTGTCACTGTTATTGCTGTTCTTCATTGCTTTAATGGATACATTTTTGTACAAGCTCACAGTCATGATTAGCAGATGATCAGCAATTATAATGTAATTTCTCCTTAGAACTATATGTTTTATTATAGCCTCATTATTACGCAGAGCAAACAGCACAGGTGAATGACACAAGCACCAGTTTATGATAAACAGTGTAAATCTGTCATGAAGTAGATAGATTGGCTAGCATGACTAAATTGAAACACTGCATTATATCCTTATATTTATTGTGTCTTTATGTCTGTTAAATTCTATACTATTTTTTGCCATTTTTAATGTTAGTGACATATATTTAAAACTTTCAGAAAGAGAATTGTGTTTTGTTCTTAGGAAACTAGTTCCACCCACTGCACATCAAAACATCACTTGTTGATTCCACTGTCTGTGATTAATTTTGTGGTTACCCTGATAAGCCCTGATAGCTCCTGAAGGACTGACCAGAGTGAGACACCAGTGATGCCAGTAGTGCGAAAGTCCCATAGTTAAGTATAAATACTCTATTTAGAAAATACTTTTACTAAATTATTATTTACATTTTATACTTTATACCATTCTTAGAAAGGATATAAAATCACAAGCTCAAAAATGTATTTAGTAAAAGTATTTCATTTTTATATATGGATGAACATAATCCTACTGTAAATAAAGATGTATTGTAAAACTGCAGCATCATTTACAAAAAAGCAAACATTAATCTGTTTTTGTTGAGCAAAAATTTAAACTTACATATTGAAATATATAATCGTTAATCTAGAAAAAAAAATGACTTGACTCATTTCACATAGCACTTTGGTGATGGTACGCCTAGTTAACGCCATGTGGCTGTTAACGTCCATTTACCTGCTACCTTTGCTTATCATACCATAAAATTGTAACCAATTTCAATATTCATTTTTCTCATTGAGAAAACCAGATTAGCTATAAATCTTCTTTTATGGGCATGACTCCACCTACACAGTGACGACAAAACTTTAGTCAAATTTATCACTAAACTCCAGAAAAACACCATATATAGTAATTTTCTTTAAAAGTCAGCTGCTTATTGTGTTTCTTTCCCACCCGTGGAAATCTCAGCATGTAGCAGGAGGCGGAAATTGTCGCAATTCGGGTGAGAAAAGCAAGTAACTGAACGCCGGGGGTGTTCCGTCGAGTTGTGCTATCCATCGATCTGTGCTTCCTAAAGGCACTGCGCATGCGCTGACCTGCAGTAATTAATTATTTCTCGTGTAAATCTTTTTTTGTTGTTGTTTATTAAACAACCTGAACTCACTGTCATGGCACAAAATTGCAAATTGAAATTAATAATAATAATACATACCATAATTATTATTTAAAAAAATTGCAACTACTAATAGACCTCTCACTGGCATAACCTTACAATGATACAGTGATTTATGCTCTCCAAAAAATCTATATGGACTTCCACTGAGAACATGCTCTTAAATAGCGATTATTTTGTATTTTTACAGCTAAATCTACACTAGGGTAGCACGGTTTGACAGAGTAGCATAACTCGACGGAACACCGGCTCGAGCGGACCCGTGAGAGAGGCTCTCTGCAGGCATGTTAATGATGGGGGACTGTAGATGGGGTACCTTATGATTACAGATCAGGGGGGTTGACAGGCCTGGGTTTTGCTGAGGACCCACTTTTAACGTCCACTTCAGCGCTTGTGGGACTTCAGACACGCCGGTAATGATGCAGAAACAGCTCGCAGAGCTCTTCCCGCTGCTGCTGCTCTGGCTCTGCTCCTCGGCTGGACTGTGTGCGGGCAGCCCGGTGCCCAGCGCGGCTAAAAGTTTGGTGTGGGGCCTGGGACTGGAGGAGGACGCCGTGCTGCCTGCCCGCTTCTTCTTCATACAGGCGGTGGATAAATCCGGCGGAAAGTAGGTGACATTAGCTGGGTTAGCTCAGGCCTACCGGCTGGAACCGCTGCTGCGGGTTAGATACGCTAGTTAGCTTGTTTGCTAGTTAGTTTATCCAGTGAAAAAAGCGAACGAAGTTATCGCTTTAGCGAAACTCTCCGTTCCACCTTAAATGGTGCAGCAGTTACGTGTAACTTTAGCATCGTTTAAGGTGGAACGGAGAATTCAAGCGAACAGCCAACGTGGCTAACAGTTAGCTAGCTTTCTGGCAGGTAACGTTAGTTAGTTAACAAAAAACTACCATTTTAAAATTGTGCTGCACTCACAGTAAAAACTGTCCAACGTGAGGAGTTATACAAGCAAAAATAGTTTTGTAGTTTTTACTAAAACTTAGATAACTAAATACAGTACTAGCTAATTTATAAGTGTCTAGTTTTAGGTTACTGAGTTAGCAAGAAATTTCTGTGTTAAAATGATATTTTAGTGAACATTATTGTATTATTATTTGTTTATTTTAGATTGGCTATGGTGCAGTTTGCCTTCAATAATCCAACAGTTCTTTATTAACTAAATTAGATGTTAGCTCATCTTAGGCTACGATATTTCAATAAGCAAAATAAATGTTAATCAATTTTGAAGGATACTTCCATCATGCAACATCGGTTGATTTTTTAGATAAACATAATGCTATATAAGTGAACATATATACCTACTGAACCAGTCAAAAGTTTGGACTCGCCTCTTCTCATTCAATGTGCTTTCTTTATTTTTTATATATATTTTTATATTTAAGTGTAATATTGAAGACTATAATAAAGCTATAAACTATTTATTCTATTTTATGCTTTAGATTTTTCTAAGTAGCACATTTAACTTTGTGGACAGATCTGCACACTCTTGTTATTTTAATCTCAGTGTCTTCATTAGGTCGAGTCACCTGGAATAGTTTTCTTAGCGTCTTGAAGGAGTTCCTGGAGGTGCTTAACAATAGTTGCTGCTTTTCCTTCACACTGTAAAGCTCCAGCTCATCCCAAATTACCTCAAATCAGATAATAAATCACAAACAGATTTCCATTCCAAGAATGCTTTACTGACCTTCTAAATCATCTTCAGCTTTACATTCTCACCAGGAGAGAACACATTTGAGGTGAAGATCACTTCCCTGTCAGAACCCTTCTCCAGGATCTGGGTGCAGGTTTTAGATCGTCGGGATGGGTCCTTCCTGGTACGCTATCGGATGTATGCCAGCTACAGCGACTTGAACATCCAGGTCCTTCTGAAGGACAAGCATGTGGCCAAGTCTCCGTACATCCTTAAAGGTGAGGGTCATCTGTGAAGTTGTTTACACAAGCAATTTCCCAACTCTGTGTTTTGCTTACAAGAATTTTTTTTTTAAAACACTTATTTATGACATCATGAAATAATGAGTAATTAAGCATTGCGAGTGTTTTGTAAACTACAGTGCAGAACTGAAAGGCATCTCAAATGTGTACTGATGGACTCTATTCCCTTTGTCTTCCCCAGGTCCAGTGTATCATGAGTCTTGTTACTGTCCGGAGCTCAGCGGTGCATTATGGGAGGAGCACATGCACTGTCCGTCTTCCTTCCCTCAGATCCATCGTGACCTGTCCTTCTTCCCCAGAGTAGATCCAGACCGTAATGCCATTGAAGTTCCTCAGCGCTTCGGGCAGAGACAAAGCGTCTGTCACTACACCATCAAGAACAACCAGGTAGAACCAAAGAGTTTCCGTTCTTTCATCAAAAAGGATTATGTGTAGTTATACATGTGTTTATATTTGAATCTTGATGCTGAGATTCAGTGGAAAGGCAAATAAACGGCAAAAGACAACACGTTTTAAGCAGTAACACCCAGTGTGCCAGAGACCAAACCAGGAGCCAAGCCTCAACAACAACACGCACACTTCAGTCCTAAGTTCCTGTAATATTATGGGGAAAGTGCTTGTTGTCTCTGTCTGACCTATGCATACACAGTCCTTGTTGAATCATGACTGGTTTCTGTGTTTGTTTGTATTTGCGTGTGCGTCTGTGTGCAGGTCTACATCAAAACTCATGGAGAGCATGTAGGCTTTAGGATCTTCATGGACGCCTTCCTTCTCTCTCTTGCACGGAAAGTGAGTATCAGTTACCACAGGGCTGGGCAGTGTATTGTAAACATTGATGTATTCAAAACTATTCTGTAAAAGTTAAAAAAGGATTGTATCGTATGTCACCATTCTTAAGTATATGGAGTCAAATTGCTCAGCTCTACATCACCACATCACCACAGCTGGTGGAAATAGAGACACCGGCTGACCTGTTGTCCTGTTATCCAACCTTTCTGTGTCTTTTGTTATGTCCTCTTTGCTGAAAGACAGTACATGGTGCATAAAAGGTTGAGCTGCTCCTCCACATGCCATATCTATTCTATTCAGCAGAGGGCAGTGTCACACAGTGAACTGAGATACAGTATTACTTTCATCCACAGAAAGCCTGAATCACACAGTAGTGATCCTAAATGATAAAGTACTACAGATAAAAAAAAAAACATATATTGTGAATATTGATGGTTATATATTTTAGAAATATAATTGGAGCATGATAAGCTTTTACTAATAAATCAGTTTAAAAAAACTCTCTTCTTTGTATTTTAATTTAATCAGGTTAGTCTTCCAGATGTTGAATTTTTTGTCAATTTGGGGGATTGGCCCCTGGAGAAAAGCCGGACTCCTGAGAAGCTCCATCCCATCTTCTCCTGGTGTGGGTCCAATGACACTCGAGACATTGTTATGCCGACTTACGACCTCACAGAGTCCGTACTGGAAACTATGGGCAGGTATGAAATCTTTTTTTTTTTTTTTTTTTTTTCGTTTTCGCAATACTCGTACTACTACTGGCAGTACTAGTGGGATATCAAAACACAGCCATTGCCAACACAGATGTGCAAGGAGCAGATGAACATGAAGCTGTTGCTTTATGCCATGCTTTATGCCAGAGGGGTATAAAGCCCCCAAAATTGAGCTGTGGGGCAGTGGAAACTAATGGCTCTCCATCTAGTATTTTAGGGGTGAGGGATCCAAAAACCACTAGTGCCACTAATGCTCTTTTTGCAAGCAGGTGTCCCATTACATTTGTCTTGATACAGTGTACCTGTGACACAGTGGCAATGCAGAGAAACAGCACTCCAACGTGTACACCATAACAACTGCTTAGCAACAGTATAGCAATGATTTTGAACAGCCTAGCAACCATCTATAAACTGCATTTTTAACATGCCAATGATCTGGAATGTCATGTCCTTTTTAGCAACATCATGATGACCACTTGGAAATTTAATAAACTTTCTGCATTTAGCACATGAACTTTCCTGATTTTAATTACATAATACGTTCATTTTAAAGCAGAAAACTAACTTAGCTCTGCTGGTAGAAATCTCAGTAATTAATTTACTTATGATCTTCTCCCTTTTTGTTCCTGCAGAGTGAGTTTGGACATGATGTCTGTACAGGGGAACACTGGTCCTCCGTGGACGGAGAAGAACAGTACAGGCTTCTGGAGGGGCCGGGACAGCAGGAAAGAGCGCCTTGAAATGGTGAAACTTTCACGGGCCAACCCCACCCTGCTGGACGCTGCCTTCACCAACTTCTTCTTCTTCAAACATGACGAGAGCCTCTATGGGCCAATCGTTAAGCATGTGTCCTTCTTTGACTTCTTCAAGGTGAGCTGATGAATTTGATCATCCTGGTCCTTGTCTCCCTCCCCCTGCCTAGCACATTTTAGAGGATTGTCTGTTTTTACACTCCCACTTACACTCTAAAAGGGATTGTTATTGAGCTGATTATTTGAATTTGGGTGTGTTGGGAGAAGAGAAGGTCAAAAAGTGCCGGAGAGGGGGCTCCAGGACCAGAATTAAATAACCCTGGATTAGATGAGTGAATGTATGGATGAATATATGCATGTGAGGAAATACTGATATATCCGATAGATGTACGTATGTAGATGAGCTCTGTAGTTAACAATAAATTGACATGTTGAATAAATTTATTGGAAAAGTTTATGAAGGAATATACTGTATGGCTGTTTAGTGGCAGATACAGTACTTGTCACAAAACAGGGTTTATAATTCAGCATATTGTTTTATATTGCAATTGTTAGCAAGACTGTATATTCTGATATTTTTTTAAACAAATTTTGCAAAATGAACCACTGTTTCACCCCAATCTTAACATGTAAACATGACGCATGTCATTGGACAGGAACTACCATAGTTTCCCTTGAATTTTGCCATGTGCCATTAAAGCTGAAGAAGCTGAGCTGCTGGATCTGCTTGTGAAGTCTCCTGCATTACATGTAGATGTGACTTGTGCTAGAGTCATTTGTATATTCACATGGACAATTCCAGCCAGAATCCACGGTCACAGTCATTACCACACACTGCTCTGTCTACTGTGGGTGGTAGTGGCTTTTTTAATATTCCTGGTACACACATTGACTGTGCATTAAGGAGTGCATGGCACTCACTATCAAACCATGCTGAATATCCACATATGATAATTGATATGATGTTCAGCCCTACTCAAAATGTAGCACCTAACAACTTATACAGAAAGTTACTTTAGAATATTCTTAATAGACTCTTGGACTTGTACAAGAATGGCATTCTTGTATGTATTGTATGTGTGGGTTTTTAATACAAGAATGTAGATAAATAGGTGAGTTATTATACAAAAATAATTTGGGTAGGTAGGCTCATAGTTGGAGATGGATGGATGGGTGAGTGGGTGTATTGACTGACTGATGGACAGTGTTGACCTAACTCTGTGTTGTCTGGTTTGTCAGTATAAGTACCAAATAAATGTGGACGGTACTGTCGCGGCATATCGGCTACCCTACCTGCTAGCCGGAGACAGTGTGGTGCTGAAGCAGGACTCCATCTACTATGAGCATTTCTACAGTGACCTCCAGCCCTGGGTCCACTACATCCCCTTTAAAGCAGACCTCAGTGACCTGCTGGAGAAGATCCAGTGGGCCAAAGACCACGATGAAGAGGTACACCTATATTTTCATTTATTTATTGTGTGTATGTGTATGTGTGTGTGTGTGTGTGTGTGTGTGTGTGTGTGAGAGAGAGAGAGAGAGAGAGAGAGAAAGATGTTATCTTTATGAGGGACTAAAACTAAAGCAGTTTTCAGGACTGTTAAAAAATCATTACGTAATTACTTTTTACAAGAAAGATTTGGTAGTAGTAAGTTGATTCATGGCTAAGTTGAACACACACAGGTTTATATATTTGTTTTTGAGGCTCCAGGGCTGAATAAATAAAGTCGAGTAAATAAATAAAGATTTTGAATTCACTTCACTGTACATTATATTGTACTCCTTACATTGTATTACTATATTAGATAGTAGTCAGTGTATTTATTTGTTTTATGTTTTCATTTTATCTTTACAGTACCAGTCGAAAGTATAGAGAGACTTTCTCATTCTGTGTTTTTCTTTTTCTTTTCTTATTTTATTTTATACATTGTAAATTAAGGGACATATATGGAATTACATAGTAAACAGTAAAAAAAAAAAATCCCCTGATTTCTTCACAATCCCCTGATCTAAACATGATCAACTGAGATGGTGATTTGGGAAAAGCTGGAGCTTCATATTGTGAAGGAAAATGATTATATATATATATATATATATATATATATATATATATATATATATATATATATATATATATATATATATTGCAATATTATGTTCCTGTATAGCTTCAATATATTCTATATTATATTTACATATAATGCAATAGAAAGAAGGCACATTGAATGAGAAGAGGTGTGCAAATCCTTGACTGATACTGTATATTTATAAGGTAGTTTTTGTGCAGGTGTTTGATTTCCTGGCCAAATTAGGATACTAACAAAATGTAGGCATAATTGTACAGGGCACCAGTAACCCCAACTTGTCTATACATTGTAATGTGAATATAAACCACATTTTTTATTTATTTATTTAATAATGTTTTTGCCTTTTCATTTGAATTCTTTTACAGGCCAGGAAAATTGCACAGGCCGGACAGCTGTTTGCACGTACACACCTGATGGGTGACAAAATATTCTGCTACTACTTCAAACTCTTCCAGGTAACCAGTTTCAAACAGAGTGTTAATGAAAACACTTAAAAATTATATTATTGACTAAAAAAAAATAAACAGACAGTCAGTGAGGCACACGTATGCTCAGCCATATAGGATTTCAGAAACAAGTAAAACAAGCTTTAAAATCCATCCTAAAATATTTAAGAACTGCAATTCACTCTTACTTCAGTTTTCATCCTTTTCCTTTCCAGCCACTCTCTCTATCAGTTTGTGTATCTAACCTTATCTAATCTTCCATCTCCACCTATCAAATTTATGTGAACAATCTCAAGGACATAGTAGACCGGGGTTAATTAACGCAGGGTCATGCCATTTCTCTTTCACACATTGTTGCCATATCTGGAAGAATCTGTCTGGCCAGACAAACATAACTAAGCTTTTTTTCTGATCTTATTTAAGGCATTACCAAACACAGGAGGTGTCCAAAATACTGGAAACACCACGAAACATGAGCTATATGGACAAACGTATTGGGACGCATACTCATTCATCCTCATACGTCAATATCCTACTTGTCTGGAAAAACATTCTACCAAGATTTTTGAGAGGTCAGACACTGATAATGTTGGACCAGAAGCCCTGTCTCATAATCTTTGTTCTAGTTTGTCCCAAAGGATTTTTACTTTTATGCTAACAAGGCGCTTTATCTGAAACCTCTTTTTTAGAAATTGTAGTCAGTCTCTAAATTAAAATCGAGGTATAATAACCCAAGCAATCACTGAATAATAATAATAATAATAATAATAATAATAATAATAATTTAAAAATGTATCATTAAAGAAAATTATTATTATTATTATTAATAATAATATTGTCAAATCAGTGTTTGTCACATCATTGGAAAGTACAGTACACAAAAGTATAGTACACGTACCCTGACATTAAGCAAATGTTTGGGCACCATGGGTCAAAAAAAATCTATGGAGACACACTTGGTCTATGCAAAAGTGATTACATGTTTATTACCTTAATACAGTGCATTCGAAAACTTTTTTTTTAATTGGTAGTGCATGTATTAACCACTTAACATTTTAACCACTACACCCTTCCCACCCTAAATTAACTGCATTCTGGTTATTTCAAGCAGGTTTCTGTAGAACTCTAACTCTGCTCTTTCCTCTTTGGCTTCAGCGCTCCTCACACAGCGTGGCCTTAAGGCCGTTCTCTTTAAGACTTCTTTATGACGACCAATAACCACAAAACGGCAAACAAGCACTTTCCAGCTGTAAAACACTGTGTACGTTTGAGGTGCGGAGGTCAGCAGGGCTGTAGCTACTTGAAGTTTATATGACTCTTTCCAGATTCCTTTGTGCAGTTCCAGTGTGGGAAGTGCTGAAAGGGCTAGAGTGACAAGTGGTCAGTTAGTGTATACAATTTGAATAAACCCAAATATACATAAAATCAGTGGTCAAAATATGACTGTTGGTCAGTGAAGATTGGGTAGAAGAACGTTAGGGAAACACAGGTTTAGGTGCTGATTTTCTCTGTGATATTTAAACACTGTATTTTATTCTTCCAGTTCTACCAGAAGCTCACCTGATGAAACATACAGCTTACTGCCCAGATAAATATCTTTACAGATAATTTTCTCTGATGTTCCGTGCAGTGCTTTATGTAATACAGACGAATATGAAGGATTTATGGTTTGGAGTGATGAGTCAGATTCTTAAATTTACAACACCAAAACTACATGTAGCAGTAAATTATACAGTCTAGTATTAGGTCTTAAATTCAGTACAGTAATTTTGTCATGAAGAATTTTATCCAATTGTCAGATTTAGGCAGTAAACTACAGATTGTATTGCAATAACTAATCAGAGACTGGAAATTGTATTGTACTCAAAAGAGCAAACGTTGAGTTTATTTTATAGAGCTAACAGTTCCATTTGAGGATGAGATGTATGGAGCTTACGAAAGTAATGGTTGAAATATGCAGATCTGGTAGCTGACGTGAGAGAGCGTGGATGAATAGGTGTATAATGGACTGGTAGAGGTAGGTGTTAGGGGTTTTATAGCAAAGTCTGTGAAGTCCTTGTTGGTTGCTGAGCCTTTCCAAGGTGTTGTGGCGCTCAAGGCATTGTTCTGTTCCTCAGTGCACACAAGTGAACCATGCAGCTCTTCTTTATTATGGTAAATTAAGCCCAAACTAAACCATGAAAAAATTAGACTGTAGAATTGCGCAAAATCCTGTATTTAAATTAAACTTTTTACTAGGAGGAGGCTGGCTCAGCTCTGTACAGTGGCACAGCTTGCTTACTAGCAGATTCCACGTGGGACGTGAATGAGGACAAGCTGATCAACAAGCTGTCTTCACCTATACATGTTCCACAGAAACAAGTCCTCTGTTACGGAGCTCTCACTTCAGCCATGTTGCTGCCCGGTGTCACGCTGTGTTCAGTGTGCAGTTTAGTTTTTAGGAGTAGGATCTTGTAGTTTTCATGTAGTTAAAGGTGAGTGAGTTAAAGAGTAGAGTACAGGCAAAGTGAATGGGTTGGGCACTGTGTATAACCTAACCTTACCTAATTTATCAGGTGCAGGATTTTGTCATCTTATTGTATTACATTATGAGCTCCATAAAGTGCCCCAAAAATAAATCTGGCCTATTAAAATGTTTTATTTTCCAGCCGTAATATTAAAGCTTTGTATTAAATAAAACAGGGCCTATATTTGTTCTTTTAAAAATACAACAGTCTACACTATGCTGGTTTTATTGAACCTCTCCACCATGTGTGTAACCCTCTGTTTCTCTGGTGTTGTGTTTTTTTGTAGGAGTATGCCAAGCTACAAGTAACCGAGCCTAAAGTCCGGGATGGCATGGAGCTGGTGGAGCAACCCAAGGAAGAACTTTTCCCATGTCACTGCCACAGAAACAAGGTGTGAGACACAAAAGAAAATGTTAGATATACTTACAAAACCCACCTGCTGACCACTGCCTTAGGGTTAACATTTACATAACATTAAAATAAAAGAATTTACATTAAAAGTAGTGCCACATTTGTAAAGGCCACATGCATTTAAGGTATGAGCAGCAGAGCTGAGAATCTGGGTTGTGCCCATGAAAAATTAGCCAAATACCATTGATCTTGGGGTGTCATTTTCTTGGGATGCCCACTTCACAGCCTGTTTCTGACACCACCGTTATATTGAATTTGGCCTTTAGTTTGAAGATAGAACTAAGGCTCGCTCCAAATAAAGCTGCAACTTGGTTTTGCGCAACACCAGCTTGAAGTTGCCCTGTCGCACAGGCTCTGTCCAAATCAGTCAAACGTGGCATGCTGATTCTTGGAGCAGACATCTTCTGAGCACTGTAGCAGGGCCCATGATTACGGGTACTGCCAATCATGACCTGGGGTACCAGAAGCTCAAAACAAGTGTCAATAGCAACAGCAAAATAACCTGTTTGCCAATGACAGAAAAGATTTGGCAATTTTTTTTATTGGTGCACCCCACATACTATACTATGAGATATGCTGCTCATCCCACAAATGCATGTTAATAACAAATGTGGCTCCATTTAAATGGTATTTGGAATTTTCTTACTCTTTATGCCATTTTTTTCTCTCTATGTACTCAAATAAACAGGTTTATTAGGATACAGATATGGATACATTAACTGTTTTTATGTGGGTTCATTATTAAAACCCGTAGGCATTAGTGTCTTCATGCAACTGTATTTCAGGATATGTAACACTATTGGGTACATTAAGAAATGATACAGTTTATTGCTTTACCATTATGCAGCAAAGAATGTGAACTTTGGCAGAGGATCTCTCATTCTGAGAATTAATGTCTGTTCAGAAAACTCAAAGGAAATGAACATTTTATCACCAGTTATAAACGGCATTCATTAAAAATCTGATTATTTTATTCGCTTTATATAAAGTGCTTGGACATTAAATTATTTTATGTCTTTTTTTTTTATGTAGATATGACTTTCAAATCAGTCAGATTGCTTTTGATTCAGCTGTACAAACACAGCGCCTCCCTTTATAGCCCATTGTTGAAAGAACCTGTGACTCTTTATAAGCCCACAATTTAGTGTAAAATGAAAAACGCAATTGGATGTGACAATTTTGAATGTGATGTATTTTCTTGTTTTGTTGTTTTTTTTTCAGGTCAGAGATGAGCTCTGAGTGTCCTCTCATGGGTGGAGAAACAGCTGCCTTCTGAAACATTCCCAAGTGCACATATTACCGGTCACGACAAGCACCTTGTGTTTTCAATGACTGATTTTTTTTTTGATCTTTTTTGTGTTTATTTATAAAATGTGATCTTTTTAACCTTGTCATTAAATGTACTCTGTTGTAAAGTAATTGAATTGGTCTTTTTCTTAACTCCAGTAAAGTGTATGAATGTGAAGTTAAGGCAGAAGTAGGAGGTGTGGGTACACTTTGTTGGATGTTTTCACACTTGGTACGAAAAAATGAGTCTGCTTCAGGACTGACTCTAGGCTTGTTTAGGGGAGGAGTTAATTATCACTGTTTTGTTTTTACAAATTTTTTTCGTATTGTGGATCAGTTGTGCTGTTGTCGCTTTTGTGTGTGTAGTTTCACAAAAGCTTTAGTAGCGTTTTTATATTATTGTTATATATTTATATTATTATTATAATATATATTATTATTATTATTATTATTATTATTGGATACAGACCTCCTCCAAAGCCATTTTGGTATAAAAATATATTTATCATTGTAGGTCAGCACGAGATGAGTATCATTCCACAAAGCTGAGCTCATTACAGTAACCACACCAGTCCTATCACACTCACTCTCTCATTCACTCATCGTCAACCGCTTCGTCAACCGATGCCCAAAAGAACACTTGGAGATGCCAAAAGGACACTTGGATATCCCCAAAATAATACTTGGAGATGCCAAAAGGACACTTGGAAATACTAAAAAGGACACTTGGAGATGCCCATAAGGACACTTGGAGATGCCCAAAAGGACACTTGGAGATGCCAAAGGGACTATTGGAGATGCCCAAAGGGACACATGGAGACAAACAAAAGAACATTTGGAGATGTCAAAAGGACACACAGAGATGCACAAAAGGACACTTGGAGATGCCAAAAGGACACTTGGATATCCCCAAAAGAACACTTGGAGATGCCCAAAAGGACACATGGAGATTCCCAAAAGTGCACTTGGGAATGCCAAAAGAACACTCAGAGATACTCAAAGGGGCACTTGGAGACCATCCAAAAGGACACTTGGAACACTTAGAGACCCCCAAAATGACAACTGGAAATGACAACGGAAAAGACATTAAATGATACTTGGATATACCCAAAAGGACACTTGGAGATGCACAAAGGGTCACTTGGATCTCTCCAATGGGACAAGTGGAGATGTCCAAAAGGACACTTGGAGATCTCAAAGGGACACTTGGAGACATCCAAATGGACAGTTGGAGACATCCAAACGACAAATTGACAACTGGAGGTGTCCAAAATGACAAAAGGAAATGTCCTAAAAGACACTAGCGACATTGGAGCACGTGGGGATACCCAAAAGGAACCCTAGAGATACCCAAAGGGACACTTTGAGACCCCCAAACTAAAAACTGGAGATGGTACACCTACTGCTACATCTCACGGCAACTAGAACATTAATGTCTTACTCCATGAAATTTAATTCCATTTATAAAAATGGGCGCTTTCATGGCCGGATTCAGAAAGAAGTATTGTTTTTGTTTTTTTAGTTTAAAGTAAAAGCTAAAGGTGTGCATGTGAGGTCATAACATACTTTACAGGGTTAGTTAATTGATAGTCTAATACTGTGTGTGTGTGATGGTGTATTGTGATTTGGTTCAACTGGTCCTTGCTCATCACTGAAGGTTCAGATCCAGGCCTAGAAGTCGCTCCTCGCCACAGGGTGGTGGTATACAACCGACCTACCCTCAAACTTCACTGAGACTGAATGAAGATGGTGGCAGTTAGTGAGGTAGGAAAGAGTTACAGCGCGTGTTTATGAGTATTTTCTATAGTAGCACAGCTCCAGAACACCACCAGATTTAAACAGATAAACTGCTGTGTTTTACTGGGCTGAATTTATTGACCAGCTGTTTAGTGTTTCCCAACCAGGATCTGGAGAGCCCTATCCTGCACTGTTTACAGTTCTGTATGATAAACTGTTTTCTCTCAGAGTCACAATAAATAAATTTAATCTTGTTAAAATTAACCTGGTTTAAAAAAAACTTACTGTAGAGAAATGACAAGTAAATCTATGGAAGCCCATTTCCGCCACCTGAAGAAAAAAAACGTCCTCAACTAAGTCATAATTATGAGATAAAACTTTCTATCTCATAATTATGACTTTCTATCTCATAATTATGACTTTCTATCTCATAATTATGACTTAGTATCTCAAAATTATGACTTCTCTATCTCATAATTATGACTTACTATCCCATAATTATGACTTTAGGACGTTTTTTTTTCTTCAGGTGGCGGAAATGGGCTTCCATATAAATCAGTCATTTCACCTTAACATCTTCCCTGTATATACAGTAACAGTTACCAGTCAAAAGTTTCTAAACACATCTTTCATTGTGTTTTTTTTTTCTTTTTAGGTTTTTATACTTTGTAAATGTAGTATTGTAGACTATATTAAAGATCTACAGGATCACATGCAGAATCATTCTGTAAACAAAACAAAGTGTTAAACACACCAGGATATGTTTTATACTTTATATTCTTTTAAAAGAGTACCACATTTAGCTTTGAGAATAGATCTGCACACTGGTACATTGGTATTTTAATCTCAGTGTCTTCATGAGGGAGAGTCACTTGGAATAGTTTTCTTAGTCTTGAAGGAGTTCCTGGAGGTGCTGAACAATATATTTGCTGCTTTTCCTTTACACTGTGAAGCTTCAGCTCATCCCAAATCACCTCAAATCACCATCTCAGTTGATCAGGTTAAGATCAGGGGATTGTGGAGGTCTAACTTTTTTTTTTTTTTTTACTATTTACTGTGTAATTCCATATGTGTCCCTTAATTGTTTTCATGTCTTTCTATTAATCTACAATATAGAAAAGAAATTACAAAAAAAGAAAGAAAGAAAGAAAAACACTGAATGAGAAGGTGTGTCCAAACCTTTGACTTGGAGGATGTATTTCTTTGACTTTATTCTGTCTTTATTAAATGCAACATTTACAAGGAGCTGAGATTGTATTGTTACAGTGGTGGTGAAGATTTATAAGATGATGTCTAAATGTTTAATGTGTTGTTCACAAAGTCATTTTACAAATTGTTCTGGTTAAATATGACATTTCGGTTTTAAAACCATGCAAAACATATAGGGGCAAAAATAATCCTCGTAAAAATTTGCCACTAATTCACCTTCATCACTATTTTAAGATGTGTAGTTTTATAGGTGGGTTAGTTAATAAAATTGCTATATTTGCTTTGTAAACATAATATATATATCCAGGTTTGTGTCTTCACTAATATAAAGAAATTGAGTGATTATAAATCAAGCACAAACACGCTGTAATTCCTCTGTAATCTTTACTGTTTTGCTTCCTAATGGGAACTGTCTTATAATGATTACCATCAACAGCTACTTTAACAAAGGCCTTTAAGTTCCCATAAGGAAACGCATCATATCTGTCTATAACCAGTCAAAGGTCACATGTTTAACCCTTTGTTTTATTTACATTGTTATATCAACCCATCAAGAAAAGGAGCAATGACATAACAAACTTTTGTACTAGTGCTAGGAGGTTAATCAAATTAATTTGATTAATCAAACTACTGTATTAATGCACTTTTCAAAATGGGATAATCAATATTGTACATCTTTACATATAAAAGCTGACAGAGAGAGTTTCTGTCACAAACAGTAAATAGTAACAACCAATTAGGGCTGCAAACATTTTTCAATATAATTAACAATGTTGATTATTTGAATTTGTCAGCTACAAATTTAATTGTCGACTAATTGTTCATTTGTAACTATAACGCATTACACAAAGTGATGGGGACATAAGCTCAATGGGAGATGGGTAAATGGCTCACTCACACAGGTTACACTCAACTTAGTTTGTGTCCAAAACTCAACAGATATTTAATCCCTGAATATCAGTATTTTTCGCATTTAAACAACATCTAGACATTAAATTGCCTCTCAAGTCTCATGTTCAGCTGTTTCTATCGTTTTTAGATGTGGAGGACTTTGCAGAAATAGTCATTGACTAATCGAAAAAATAATCATCAGATTAGTCTACTACCAAAATAATCATTAGTTGCAGCTCTACAAACAATATTTATCACAATACAGGGTGTATAATTAAATATATCACAATATATTGTGAAAACATAAGCAGTGTGATATATTCTGATTGTTTAATATAAAATTATGGTGTCACTCTATTAACAAAATATACTAGATTAATCAAACTTTTTCTAATCAGTAAGATATGAATATATTATATTAGTTTTTATATTAGTAATAACAGTGTGGTATTCCTGGCAGACTAGAGCCTTTTTTACTTTATTACAGTAACTCATGGTTTTTAAAATAGTAGTTTTTAGTTACTGAGTTTTACCAAGCTTTTACTGCAGGAAATAAATGCTAGTGTAGTTCCAGATCCTGCGTTTCCATATATATATATATATATATATATATATATATATATATATATATATATATATATATATATATATATATATATATAGCCGTAACTTCATTTTTTTTTCTTTCTGTAGGAAAAAGTAAAAATTCCATTTGGAGCTAAGGTTCTAGATGGTATTCTGACAATTCCTGAGGTAAACAGCGTGAAGACAGGAGTTGTTCTCACACATGGAGCTGGAGGGGACATGAATCTGAAGGCCCTGCAGTCTCTGGCCAGCTGCACGGCCACCTCCGGGATCCTGTGTCTCCGGTTCACCTGTAAAGGTCTGAACCTCACCTACAGGGTCCGGGCATTCCAGGCAGCGGTAGTAAGTGGAGAACACAGTGCAGTGACAGTCATTAGCCTCGGGGTCATTGATGCTCAGCTTGCTTGGTTTTCTTTTTACAGGATTATCTGAAAACTCTGGAGAGATTCTCGCTGAGTCATGTGTTCCTGGCGGGTGAGTGATCTGTGCAGCCGCTAGAGCCTGCGGGGATAAATGTTTTACAGCAGGCGCATGTGATTTTAGTCACACATGGATAATGGATAATGGGTTGAAAAAAAAGAAGGTTGTCATAATCTTATGGTTTATTGCTGTATATCCTTTAAAGTACCTCAGGTTCTCTTATAAATGAACATTTTATTAAAAAGATCGGTACTGTAAATGTATGCCTATGTTGAGGGGTTTTGAAAGAAGAACTGTAATACATATGGTTCTCTAATAAGCATTTAGATTTCGTTTTCTAAATGTGCTCCACTGAAAATGTCTTTAAGGTTCTCTACAAAAGCTCAGCTTCAATTGTAAAGACCTTTTGGGAAACTTTAAGGAACCACTGAAAGAATCTTTAAGGAACCACTTTATGTTTTTCTGGGAAACATCTATTATGTATTCTAAAATGTATGCTTCTAAGAATGCTTGAGTTTTTAAAGAACCATTAATTAAAAGGATTTCTAAGGAACCACATTTTGTTCGCCAATAAATATTTTAAAGAGCCAAAACCTGAAATAATCAAAGAAATCAGCTTAAGGAACCACATTAAAAATGTCTTCCAGGTTCTATATAATGCTTCTACCAATGGTTCCTTAATGTGATTCTTCCATTAAAGAACCTTCCATTGAAGACTCACATTCAATAAACTCACATTTTTTTCAACTTTACATTAAAACAACACAAGGAAAAACAAAAGGAACGTGTCTGTGTTTTGTCAGGTCGTTCCATGGGTGCACGAGCTGCCGTGGCTTTGGGAAGACAGCTGAGTGCCGTGGACGAGGATGCTGTGCAAGGCCTGGTGTGTGTCTCCTTCCCTCTGCATCCTCCTGGACAAACTCATACACAGGTTAAGAGAAGTGAAGACCTCAGAGCGTTGTGTCACGTCCCGGTGCTATTCGTATCTGGAACTGCTGACAATATGTGTGAGCAGGTGAGTGTGCCTCATCGGTTTACCGGTTGTCCTTCCTTGGAGCACTTTGGATAGATCCTGACCACTGCATATCGTGAACACCCCTCAGTACTTGCCTGATGTTTTGGAGATGCTCTGAACCAGTTATGTAGACATCACATATTTGGTTTTGTCACAGGGCTTAGTATATTTTCACACCCATAACTTTTAGTCTAGTTAGTCTTGCACCATAGACAGCATAGAGAGTCTAGTAGTCTCTCACCGAGAAGCACACTACTCAAAAAGAAGCTTTTACAAAAACAGGTGTGACTATACTTTTGTTCTTGCTTGTCAGAAACTTCTGGAAAATGTTTTGAAGCAGATGAAGAGCCCCAGCTCTGTGCACTGGGTGGAGGAGGCCAATCACGGCCTGGCAGTAAAGGGAAGGAACGAGGAGTCTGTGCTGGAGGAGGTCAACTCCCAGATCATCACATGGATACAGAAGCATGTCTGAAGATGCTTTGTTATCAGGACTACTTGTTGGGTGTTTTGATACTCTTTATATTATACATCATAACTTTATACATGTATATATGGCAAAAGATGATTTGTCCAGTTTTTGTAAATAAAGCATTGTATCTGAGATGGGTCAGCCATTGTTTGCTTTGTTCAGTTCATGTTTGGCACTACAATAACATTGCTTCAGAGTGGACTACAGGACTGGACCTAGCAAACTCTCATCTTCAGCAGAAAAAGGATCCACACTTGACCCTTTTGGAAGGTTAATGACGTCTAGATCTGCTTCGAGTGGAGCAAATGTTTAACTCTGTCTTTGATTCCAACTTGTTTAAGACAAGCTGTGTGTGTGCATTTACACATCTGTGTCAGCAACAGGTGCAGTAGTTTAATGTATTTATTAGGAGGGATATCCACAAACATTTGGACATTCAGTGTATATTAGGAAACACTACATTTTGTTCAATTTCTTTAAAAAATATGGTTACAAATGAACTTTGTTTTGGAGAGTCATGTTATCTGCTGGTGTTGGTCCACTATGGTATATCAAGTCCAAAGTCAGTGCTGTGTCTACCAGCAGATTTTGCAGTAGTTCATGCTTCCCATGCTTCTACTGACAACTTTTATGGAGAAGCAGATTTCATTTTCTAGCAGAATTTGGCACACTGCCGACATTGCCAAAAGTACCAATTGGTCTTTTATTCAAAATATTTAAATTTTCAGATATTTGAGTTTTCATTGTCACTCTGTGTAATGTCTCTATATAATATGAGTTTCACATTTTTTTTTTAACTTTTTGTCTTTTATGCTCTATAGGTCCAGTCAATAACCAGAAATTGTATAAAGTACCAGAGCTTTTAAAACAATTCATGAACCATTGTAAAATATATAAATAAATATTGCAAACAATTCGTTGGTTAACAGCTAAAAGAAATAAACTGAGCTTTGGATATGGATTTTATAAAATGTCAATTTACAAAGCCTTTGTAGCAAAGCAGTATTGGAACAGATTGTGTTACTGCACTCTATACTCCAGCATTCACACTTTCATCATCATAACTATAAAAAGACACAGAAACATGGATAACCACTTCCAATCTGATCTTAAAAACAGTAAAACTAATAGAACATGAACATGCATTAAATTAAAAAGCAGTTACTGCAAATATTAGTAGAACACGTTCATTTCTCCATCCAATCATTTTTAGAAATGATATGGTAATGAAATGTAAATGCTAATTCAAAAGGCAGAAGGTTGAAGACATTATGTTGATTCAGCGTTAAAATTTCAACATTTGCACAACCATTTAACATTAAATGTTGATTCAACGTTGTTTCAACATTGAAACAACAACATACATTACGATAGACATCCCCCCCTTTAAATTTAGTGGGAAAACCGCGAACTTGGCAACTCTGGTTAGTTTGATAGGGGTGTTGAAGAGCTCTGTTGTACATTGATATTTATATGATGAAATTTGCTGTTTAAATAAAATATAATGCCTGTTTTATGTACAAAAAGTAAAATGTAGAATATAAAAATGTATAATGTATCATTTTAATAAGAAAGTCTGTGCTGTTGCCTATTCCTGAAGAAGTTTTTTCTTTAGGGGGATTCTAGTTTCGAGATCTGGCAACCCTGATGTCGTCACGCCTCTTCCCTGTTGTTACCTGTACAGAAACATGGCGGTGGATGTGTGGAATAAAGTGAATATTCCTCGGCCGAGTGTTGTTTCCACGTGTCGAATGGACTTCAGGGCTGAAACAGGTACTGTATATTTATATTTACACGGTCTTTAAAGGCTTTAGTTTAGCAGAGACTGGCCCGAACCCTCACAGTGCACGTGCTCGGGTGTTGTTTACGCTGCGCACGTGCACTGCAAGGCCAGGCTCGCGCTGAACTAAACGCAGAAGGGATTTGTGTGTAAAAGTAACGAGTGTTTTTAATCCTGATTCAGACAGAATAACAGAACGGGTAGTGTCTCACTGTGAAGATGCGCTGAAACTGCTGCGCAGTAAAGTTCTGCGGACGGAGATCCGCCTGCTGTATGAGATCCTGTACGTGGTGAACAACAGCCAGAGACAGCACAAACCCTTCAGAGCCGTTAAACAGGTCAGTAAACTTTATTATTTATGTGGCTTCATATTAAAGAAAATATGCAAAAATAAAGTTACTAAAATATACTGTAAAATATCAGGACTAGGAGAAATTGATCTGTGATTTCAGATATATCCCTTATAATACAGGTCTAAACCTAGAGTAAAATAACAATTATTATAATTTACAGGACCTTTATTTTGAAATGACACAAGTGATACAGTATTAAAAGTCATGTGTCCATGTGTGTTAATCTTATGTATGTAAATTATTATATCATATTTCTTTTTTATTTTAAATTAAAATATAAGTATTAGCCTTTTGTTTTGCATTCTACCCAATACATTAACTAATTTACTTACATACAACGTTGAAATAACGTTGATGTTATGGCAACGTTGTTTTAAGTTTATACGTTCTACCATAAAAAAAACTCTATGCCGTCATGACAAATGTACAGTTTTATTTTTATTCTCTCTCTCTGAATATACATCTCATAAAAGTAGGATCTGTAGCTACAACTAGGAACAAAAAACTACAAGTAGCTAAAACTAGAAAATCCTATGGTTAACAGAGTATTAACAGTAAACTTATCACTGTAGTAAAGCTACAGAATATAAAGCATCTGTGTGTGTGTCCGCACAATACTTATGTTGCTAAAGTAAGTAACAGCTTTGTTAATAATGGTGTGATTTGTTTGCTGCAGGTGGAACAATGCATAAACCGGCTAAACGAAATGAAACTGCAGGGGGCTCTACAAGACCTTCAGGAGCTGTGCCCCAACAAAATTCAGAGGTACAAAAGGTTTTAATAGGGAGCTTGTGCCCCTTTTTCGGTTTGAGCTGCTCCTGTGTGCCACATTGCATTGGTCAGTCATTCCAGACAAAGATATACATCATTTGTACTGGACACAGATTGAATTTGATGATTGATGAATGATGCCATACTGAGGATGTGATTATTACTCTTAAACGCGTCAGAGTGCAGTTTTAAGCAGTGATGAACAATAAACGATAACCACCATGTTTAGTGAACTTAGCTTTTATTTGAACTTTTATGTGATTTTATGTTTGACCAAGATTGAGGCACCAGACTGCAGTTTAGGGACTGTAGTAAAAATACTTAAGTATTATATAATAAGTAATGAATAAATCTGATTAATTTTCTCAAAATGTGACCAAATCAACTTATATTTATATTTTATTGTTGACAAAAGGGTGGTTTGGGTAGGACTGTTGTGAAATACAGATCTGGAAAAAAGTAAGAGACCAATTTTCTCTTTTTTTTTCTATTTATCTGTATATGTTTGAGTAAAATGAACATAATATTGTCGTTTAGAGCATTTATTAGCAGATGAGAAATGGCTGAAATAACAAAAAAAGATAATGCAAAGAAAACAAGTTTATATTCATACAACGCTTTAAGAGTTCAGAAATATTTGGTGGAATAACCCTGTTTTTAATCACAGTTTTCATGCATCTTGGCAAGTTCTCCTCCACCAATCTTACACAGTGCTTTTAGATAACTTTATGCCACTCCTGGTGCAAACATTTAAGCAGTTCAGCTTGATTTGATGGCTTGTGATCATCCATCCTTCTCTTGATTACAGAGGTTTTCAGTTTATAAAAATCAAAGAAACTCATAATTTTTAAGGGGTCTCTTATTTTTTTCCAGAGCTGTATTTGAGCCTAACTCGGTGACCAGTATTGTTCTGTCATGTGTTTTCTGTACAGGGATGTTGGGGTGGAAGTTGGAGAGTGCAGCGTGCCCAGTCAGCCCATGCTGGAGTGGTTTTGTCTCAAACTGCTGGGAGCTTCCAGTCTCCTGGCTCGAACCCTGGACCAGTGTATCAAAGCCTTCTCGTATCCTTCACTGCTTTTAGAGATAATGCAAAACAATTTACAAAAAAGATTAAATTGCATAAATAGCATGTAAACGTAGCCTTCATTCAGGATTACACATTTCTCACAAGAGGTTGTTGAACTTTTCATAAAACATCCATAAAACAATCATAAAACTACAGTCCTTGGCAGTAAAAGGTGTAAGTAATTTCGAACAGATAAAACGCAAGGGGACAACTTTATTACTGTTAGTGTTCTTTTTTTTACATTCAGAATTTGATGCATAGTCAGCATATACTCTGTGGACAAAAGAACTGGGATACCTACATAATACATCTATAGGAGCTTTTATTATATCGCTTTCTTAATCCATAGGCTTTCCTTTGCAGGTAGAACAGCTTTTTATACAAGATTATTTGAGCTGGGAATGATGTTAAACCTACACTGACAGAATTCCAATTAAATGTTAAGATAATTGTACAGTATTTCAAAACATTTCCAAAAAAAACATTTAAAAACCTTGTAGTTTCCCACAACTTGTTTGTCAGGTCTAAACATGTGTTTTTTGACGAATCTGCGACTAAATTAATGAGATACAAATGGATGCCTATTGTTTTTTTCCCCTTTACTACTATTGATGTGCAGTGTAGCCATCCTTAATTTTGAGTTGGTGAGTTAGTGAGGCTCTCTGACTTTACAAATAGGAAATCTGACTTGGAAATCAGAAATTCCACCATCCAAGATTTAAGTTTGAATAGAAAGCATCAAGTGGCTTTACTTGTGTTTATCATAAAACCTTGACTCTCTAACTGGACAGACTGACGAGGCAGCACCTACGGCTGGCTGAGTTCATTGTGTTGAACTTGGTCATTTTAAGCATGATCAGTCGACTCTGGTATGTTCAAAACTATTACTGTGTGGATTGATACACTAAAACAAGTTATTAATGCTCCATGCAAGACAATACAACTGTAGATTTATTGATTAATTCTAAATATTGTTAAAGATAAAGGGATTATTATTATTTTTGGTAACACATACAGTAACATACACACACACATACACATGGTTACAATAGATGTACATTAACAGAACTTACGACAGAATGTCTGAATTAATTATTAATGGGCACTGTCTCAGTTGTTTCATTTTATTAATATTTACTTTATCAAAATCATGTTAAAATTTGTGACATATTTTTTGGGGTGCTTTCCTTTTTGCCCTTCTTATTGTATATATAATGCTGCATAATATATTGTTTAGCATCGGCATTATCAGTGTGCACATGGGTTATAGTCACATCATGCAGTGTAACGTATGATTTTTGCAAAACAGAGAACTTGGTCAAAATCTAGGCTTAAATTTCATAGATGAAGACAAAAACCCAACAAAAAACACATGGGGAAAAAATATCTGAAAAAATGGGGGGGGGGGGATATCTGAATATCTGCAGCACTTTTTTAATATATATGAAAGATCCCAACATCACTACATGAAGTACACATGGTTTAGCGAATTAGATTTTAGAACCTCTTCTTTAGCCCACACCTCTTTTTCTTTAATGTTTTCCAGGGTGTTCTTTAGAGGTATCCTGAGAGCCCTCTTGCCCATATACAAGAGCACCATAGAGCTCCGTCAGCAGGTGGCCCAGTGTGTGCCGATGGCCTACCTGACCGATTACAACCTGCCTCAAGATCTGGAAAGCTTTCTAGGCACCTCCCATCGTGACCTGCTCAAGGTAGAGAGTACAACGTTAGCCCCCAAGACCTCTGCCCTCAACAAGCTCTTTCAAGGAGGAACAGAGGAGCAGGTGGAGGATGGAGGAGAAGAGGAAAGCCAGATGATGCAGATGCTGGCCAGAGAGGGACCGGGGAAGTCTAGCATGGATCTAGGGACGACCATTTTACGAGAAGGTCCATTTTACTCTGGTAGGTCTGCCTTGTCTGTCTTTTCACCACAGTTACACTTCTATACACTGATCATCAAAGAGGTGGTTTCATCCAGAATGGCATTTCAGATTGCAGTGTGAGACAAAAGGTTACCAGGGACAATAAATGATTAAACATTTAGACTGATATTGTCTACTCTTGAGCTGCACGTGAAGAAGTCAAGAGTAACATGTATGTAACATAACATGGCATCTGTCTCAGCATGAAGTTGTAGAGGTTCCTAATGGTGTTCTGCAATAATACATCCCATGCAACTTGACACACAGTACCTGCAGATGTTGCAGTTGGGAAGGTGTGTTGTTGGCATGTCCAATAGAATCCCACATACAGTACCAGTCAAAAGTTTGGATACACCTTTTCATTCAGTATTTCAATTTTTTTTTATTGATTTTTTCCCCCCCTACATTGTCAATAAATATTGAAATCATCCAGACTGTGAAGCAAAACATAAGGAATTATTTAATAACTTAAAAGTGTTAAACAAACCAAAATACTCTTTGAAGCATTTACATGCTCTTATCTGAGGTGCTGTTAACCTGTGCTTTCTGAGGCCAGTAACTCTGATGAACATATCCTGTGCAACAGAGGTGACTTTTGCTCTTCCTTTCCCGGGGCAGTCCTGATGTGAGCCAGTTTCATCAGAACTTTGAGTGTCTTTTTGATGGCACTTGAGGATACTTTTAAAGTTTTGGAATGTTTCTAATTGTCTAACCTTCATTTTTTTCAAGTCTTTTTTTTTTGCTTTCTTGACATAGTTCTTGCCATAATATGGATTAGAACATGACTCAAATAGGGCTATTTAATATGAATTTTAATAGTGGAGTTTTTATTGAATAATTACAGAATTTTCACTCTTCTTTCTTCTGCATAGCCTCTTCATCAGACATAAAATCCATGCTTCTGCGAACCCATGGAGTTTCCAAAGAGGTAAAAGGCTTATTCTGATAAAAAAAAAAAAAAACTTAACTTTCTGCTTACAATCCATTTAATTTCAAATTAAAGTTAAAATCACAAATTGTCCGCTTTATAGTGTGTAGCTGAAGTGTTTAAGAAGGCATCTCCAGTGGAGTCGAACATCTCAGACTTGGCATTAGTCCAGCAGAAGAGAGCATTCTTAAAGCAGCTGAGGACTGCGTCCTCTTTTACCGAGGTGGCCGTCCAGCTGAAGGAGATGATGAACTGGTGCAGGAGGTGTAAGCTGCATCAAGAGCGCCGACATCTGGCTTTCTTACTCCTCCAGTGCCGGAGGATGAATAGTTTGGATGGTGAAGGGGTTCGGTAAGTCTCTTGGTTGTTTTATTTTATTATAGTGGTCTCGAACCTTATCCTCAAAGGGCAGATGTGGCTGCAAGTTTTGATTCTAAACAACCAGCAGTACATCTGTTTTTATTTGTTTTGTCAGTCTTTAATTGGCTGATCGTGTTTGCTTATGCTTCTGCTGCTAGAAGGAAAACCAGTAGCCACACTGGCCCTGAATAACCAGCCAAATCTAACCATATTTCTGTCTATATTACTGTCTAATCCCACAGGGTGCAGAAGAAGCTGAGAAGATTGTGTCTAAGGGTCAAAAATGTGATGGTTAAAGGAACGGAAGCCTCCCAGCCTCAGTCTTCACCTGCTTTTCTGTGGAGGACTCGATGCTGCATAAAGAACCGATTTAGAACGCTTATGACACGTTATGGAAGTGTGAGGAACCGATTCACAGTGTGTAGAACACCTTCTCACATAGCCAAAGATCTTTTTGGCGTGACTGCAAAGAAAAAAGGCAGGAAGAACATAAAGGTTCTGCCAAAAGAAGACTTTGTGAAGCAAAGGACGCTGGAAAGTGAGGTCACGCACAGTCAAAAAGAAAACTCAGTAGTGATTGAGGACGCTTCAGAGAAACCCAGCAATGTGAAAAAGAGTGAGATTGATGACATCTTTGCAATGATTGGATTTTGATTTTATATCTATAGATGATGATTCAACATTAAAATGACTCAAAATAAAAATATTGTGGACCATTTTGTGTTAGTCATTTTAATGCTCCAAGTGAAGAAGCATCTATAGACTGTTAGAAAGTGCAACAAATACTCTTAAATAAACAGACACAGATCTGAAGTTTGGGGACTATCAAAATGAGTACACAACCAGAACTCTAAATAAACTAAATAAATAATGTATCTTCTGATTGTGAAAACAAATTGTGACCACATACATGTGCAGAGGTGGAAAAAGTACTGAAAAAATGTAATTAAGTAAAAGTACCTTTACTTTGCTAAAATTCTACTCAAGTAAAAGTAAAAGTTCCCATCTAAAAATCTACCCGAGTAAAAGTAAAAAAGTACTCAATTTAAAATATAATTTGAGTAAAAGTTACATAGATACTTTAAATTATTCGATGTAAAAAAAAGTACAACAAATCATAAATGAAATAATTTTAAATGAACTATTATTCCAGATAATAATTTGGTGTCCGCTGCAGCAGCACAGAGCAGCGACGGGAGAGAGGAGGGGTTTAGGGTGGATGTAAGTATCAGACGTGGATTGGACATTTATAAAAATACGGAACAATCGCATCCTGTATTGGTTCAAAATGTACTTGAGTAAAAGTAAAATTACCTATTTTAAAAACTACTTTAAAAATGACAAAATACTCAAAATCTACTCAGTAACAGTAACATGAATAAATGTAATTCGTTACTTCCACCTCTTTACAGGTGCATTTGGATGTGCCTATTATCAGATTTGCGCTGGCAGATCAAATATAGCTGTGTACCCTTTTTTTTTTAAGAGATTGTTTCTCAATCCTGCTTCTGGAGGCCTCCTGCCCTGCAAATCTGTGGCTTTCTCATCTTTCATTACACCTGATGCAATGAATCAGCTCGTTAATACGCCCTTCAGAGTTATAGTGTGTGTGTGTGTGTGTGTGTTTTTTTTTTTTTTTTAAGTAGGAAACCTCTAAAATGTGCTGGGCAGGGTGTTAGGGTGCTAGGACCAGAATTAAGAAACCCTTCTTTAAACACCTTACCAGCACATCAGTGTGATGTTGAGTAGAGCACATGTTGTGTGTTTTTTTTTTTTTTTTTTGCTTCAAATTAACTAATTTTGGGAAACAGCAAAAACATGGACTGTCTGACTGTCCGTAAAACCAGTTTTAGAACCGCACAAAAAGGAACAACATGCCACAATCAGGTCAAATGTCACAAGTGGAGTGTTGCTTGTTTTTTTTCCTCAGTATTACACAGTACAGTATTTATTTTTTCGATCAAGTGTTCAGTAAATGTACAACAGGGTGTGGACGTGTTCGTTGATTAGCTGTATTTATTTTTACTCTGTACACCAGGGTGCTACCACCACTATATCAGTCATTCTGGCTCAGAGCTAATGCTGGAGTTTCACTTCATCTTTGACATTTTCTCAAGTATTGAAGTAAATGAACCACCATGAACCTTCATACTTTGTGCAACTGCAACAGCCATTGTTTTATAAATATGACTAAAGAAATTGAGAAGAATTTATTAGTTAAATTGTTTTTTAAAAATATATTTCAAAAACATGATAAATTTTTTTTATATTGTAAAACAAGCATTGAAGAACAGGAAGAAAGGAGGATAATTAAGTATGCAAAGAAACAGATACAGAACTACAGTTAAACCTTTGCAGGGATGTCCATTCTCACGTTTCTAGTTGCCTGTTTTAGGCTTCAGTTTATTCCACATCCTTTCCCAGAACTCGTCCTGCAGTTCAGCTTTCTGAGGCCAGGCCAGATAGGTCCTGGTCTTCACAAGCCTGGCCAGTCGGTGGTGGGCAGACAACATTTTTGAAGGTATCTTCTCCAAAAACACCAGGATAAGAATATCCCTGTGTTCCACCTGTAGCCGGCAAGTGGCCAGCTGCAGCTCCAGAGAACACCAGTTGCTGCGAAGGTAATTTCGACTGACCAGACAAAGAGTGCGATGGCTGCTGTAAAGGCTGTCAGTGATGTTCTCCACAATGTCCTGTCCCAGCTGGAAGTCTCTAGTGTGCAGACACAGGCGCAGAAATGGAGGCCCACGATTCTCTAGGTTGGGCAGGAGTTTCTCCACAACCCACTGTTCATCCTGGCCACTGTAGGAGACAAAAGCATCATAACGATAACGACGTTTACTGTCTTTCCTCAAAGCCTCCTGAAACCATCCATGGACGATGTAATAAAGTGGCAGAACGTAGGGTCCTGCCAATCGGTGGAAAACCACTGCAAGCATGAACATCACCACAGACAAGGAGGTGGAGGCAAACAGCACAAACTGTGCCTCAAAGGAACAATCCTCTTTGGTGTATTGAACAAATTTGTGATGGTCGATTCCGTTTTTCGCCAGGCATTCCATTTCTTTAATGGACGGATCACGCATGTGCACCTCCACCAGTTTGCTGTTCTGAGCCCAAGAGATGAGCCACGCATTATCACAATTGCAATGGAGTCGTAAATGAGAAAAATAGAGATATTTCAAGCTAGATAGATTCTCAGCAAAGTTGGAAAATATCTTAACCGTGTCTTTTAAAGACAAGACCATAAGTTTCAGGGACTTCAAGTCTTTAGTTAGACTCCCGTCAAGAAAGTCAATCCTACAGTTTGTCAAGGCAAGACTCTCCAGTTTGCTCAGATTGTGTAACATAACAGCGGCATACGGCTGCTTGGACAAGTCTATGTTTTCCAAACTCAGTTTCCTAAGATGAACCAGCTGGTTGATCGCTTTGATGTCCCCAACATCTTCTGGGAATGTGGATATGAATTGCAGATATTCCACTCGCCTTGTGTAACTTCCTATGAATTCAGAACCACAGAGGACTTGTCCCGAATTGATTCTTAGCGTGACCACAGATTCCAGGAGTGAGCTTTCACAATCCTCAACCATCACATATTGTCCATTAATATGCAGGCTCAGGCTTTGGTTCAGTTTTCCTCGTGTTCCGTAAGTGCCAATAGCCAACTGCATTGGTCTCAGGCCTGAACTAATAAAGAGGTGACCCAGACGACTCGGGATTTCTCCAAACACATCGGTTAAATTAAGCCGGATGTTTGGATCTGTTGGTGAGAAGTTTAGGTCTCCCAGCAGAAACTGCTGAAGGTTGGTCAAATGCTCAAATGATCTTGTCTCGATTTGTGAGATCGGGTTTTCATGAAGATCAAGGTAAGTAAGAGCAAATAAGCCGCTGAATGTGTGCTTACGAATGTGCCTGATGATATTCTGTTGAAGGTCTAAGATCTGTACCTGATCAAGCCCTCTGAAGGCGAATTCTTCAATCTCAGAAATTCGGTCACAGGACAGGTCTACCGTTTCGAGACTGAAGAAACATGTGAATTGATCACTAACTAATTTTGTGAGATTGCTTTTGTTTATCGTCAGTGAAGACAAATGTTGAACTGACAGTGGGGAAGAAAGGCATATAGACCTTAAGTCGAGTGGGTCGAGTAAAATTGACATCACAGCCAGTGAGGAGAGGTTTGTGAAGCTCAGAAAATCATTCATGTACAAATAACGGTGTTCAATGATGCCCATAGAATAAAGATACACTGCTTTAAGCTTGTTACAACCTGTTACAGCAACTAATGATGATGTGTTGATAATTTCAAAGTTAACACCAACTTCTTCAGCTGAATACCTCTCCGAGAGTTGGCACAGTTCTCCTAAATCGATTTGATAGCCCATTACTGAGAGATTGGTTATTTTACTGAACCCAAACAAAGACAGATACATTAACACAGATACACCTGGCCATGTTTCCAAAGTGATGTGCGCTAAATCTCCGAAATACGTCAAAGCTCCTTGCTCAATCTTTTCTATTTTATTGAAGAGCAAGTTTGGATTACTAAGGTTGCATAAAAAACTACTCCCTCCAGTAGATATATTCCATTTGGTGCAGTCTGGATGTTTAAGAATTCCTATGTGGTGAGCAATCAAAGTGAACTCGTGAACCACATTTAAACGTGTCAGACGGCAGATCACCTCTGACCAGTCTTCAATGCACACATGAATCTGAAACAGCTCCAGCTCAGGGATTCCTTCGAATGCATCCAAAGCCATGGTCGTCAAATTATACAGAGCAATGTCCAGCATTTTCAAAGCTGTAAGATGATGGAAAACCGATGATCCGAAAGCTGATTCACAGCAACCAGCTGAACTGTCGCTCCACTGTGAAAAAAGCTGCAATCCAGTGAGATTTGACAAACCCTGGAAAGCTCCGGCTTGGATCTGTGAGAAACATCCATTAATGTTTAGAAACTCCAACGAGACAAAACGAGAAAATAAACCCGAGTCCAAAGGAGTGTCTGGCAAGTGAGGGTCCATATCGACACACAGGCTCAGCAGGTTAGGGGGAAGACCTTTTAAGTCTTCTCTGATGTCCGTGACTCCAAAACATTCGGCTATGAGCTTCTCTCCACGGCAGCTCACCTCTTTGAACCAGTAGTTTTTGTCTTCATACACGTTACACCTCCCAGCCAGCCAGCTCTGCGCTGATGGAACAGCGAGCAACAGCACGAGCAGGGAGTCGAGAAAAGAAACTGTACAAATCTTCTGATGATGTTCTCCAGCTTTGGACTTCATGGTGGTTTCCCACATTTATTTTCATTGACTTGAAGACACAACACTGCCTGCTGGTTAGAATGATTGCTCTGGTCATGGATTCTAGCTTTTATATAAAAATCTGCATTCTTCTACAGGAAGCACTTTCACTTCCTTTTTAATCTTTTTGTCAAAGTTTGTTTAGAGGGGGTCGTATCAGTGCCACATATCAGTGTGAAGGGGCGGAGCTAAATTGCTACACAGGGGGGATATGTCAAAAATATTCACATTCATTAGAATGAGGTAGAAGTATAGAGGTAGAAGTATAGATATTAGGGTTCAAAGTACTTCTATAGAAGTTGAAGAATTAACTCAATATTTTTACTTAAGTAAAAGTGAAGAAGTACTGCTTTTAAAACTACTTGACATGAAAAAGTAATGCAAGGAGAAAAAGTTGCATTAAGAACAAAAGTTTAGGCAATGCCACAGAATCCTGTAGTGCACTACCCCCTTCCCAAAACACATTTTTCTAAAAGTAATAATGAGTATAATGTTATATTATGTATGTTGATACATTTGGGATGCACTAGGCTCCCTGTTTCAGCTGCATATATGCTCATTGTAAATGAATGTATTTTAGTAGAATGTCAATATATTAAAGAAGTTAGTTTGACTGGAGTTTGTCTGGAGTTCTCTTGAGTCTCCACACGGATCATCTTCATACTAGGCTATATACATCTGCTATGTTCTTGCTGGAATGTGGAGCGTGACGTGTGCCGGTGTGATGGATCGTATAAACCAATAGGGTGTCAGAATGGTAAATATTTATACTTCTCATCCAATCACACAATGAGAACAATGAGAAGCCATAATAAAAACAAGCTGAAATAAATAGGAGTATTATTTTAAACCTTAATTTCTTAAAGTATTTTTTCTTTACTTAGTTGAGTAGTTCTATAACATTGTGCTATAATATGGATTATTATGAATATGGAAATATACCAAATCTACCTCTTCACAACTTTTGACTGGTACTGGTATTCACCAACATCTGAGAGATCTGACACAAATACACATACACAGTGATTCTATTTGTATATAATATGTGTTAAGTGAAGCCCGATCTCAAGGAGATTTTGTTACACAATGTTAATTGCCTGTCAATGTGTGTTAATGGCAATAAAGTAAAAAAAAACAAAAAAACAAATACACATAGTAATTTTACACAACCCAACACAGAAATAACAATCCAAGATTTATTTTCTTTTTTTTTGGACATATAAATATTAAAAATAAGGTCATATTGAAAAATGCACATGCAAAATACAGCAGCTTAGACAAGATATTTTATACGCAGACAATTTCAACTTAAATAAAGACAATTATAAACGTCAATAATGTTAATTATGTATACCCCATATATCCCATCTTATACTGTTCATATAGTAATGCTGGTTTATTGAAAGCTTTGAGTCGAGTCTGCAGATTCATTCTTTCAACATGTCATTTTGACTCAAAATTTTGTGTACAGTGTTTGAAAGAAGCTAAAAATGCTGAGCACCCAATATTAGAATTTTAGAAACCATTAAGTAAAGTTTTAAGTAAATTTAATTTTAAGTTACAACAGAAGAACAGTACAGTAAGAAAAGCCTGTGATTCACCTGAAGAGCAAAAATTGGTTCTGTAGGTTATTGGAAATATTTAATGTCTTTACTGGAATTGGGCTGATATGTGTCCAGCTCAAAAGCTGTTGTTAAGAAGAGCCAATGGGATTCAGGAGCCTGATCTAAATCTGAATCTGGATCAGTCATGGCTCTTAGGTTGACCTGGGGGGAGGTACTTTATGAACTGACCCAACAACAGTCTATATAAGTGCGCATTTCTCACACAGGGCGCTCTTACTGACGTGGTCAATTCGATTGTTGCACCCGGCTTGCCACAGCTTGAAAGACTAATAAATAATGAGGGTCTGGACCCGCAGTTCATTCCTCCAGTCTGGGAGGGGGAGGTCTGGGTATACCCTTCTGCCAGCAGACGCCTCGGTTGGGGGGGCTCAGAGTGAGAGGGACTCTGACTCACAGTTGAGTCATGCTGCCTTTGTTAGCGTTGCCGTTCTCATCAAACCGAAATCCTTGATTGTCCAAACCATAGTCCTGCTTCTCCTTACAGGGGACAATATCAGAACCTCCGGCCCCACTCTCACTGTCCTCCACAGGCACGCTTTTCTTACAGTGCCTCTTGTACAACTGGTAGCCTGGAAGGGTTAGAGCCACAGGCAGAGGTCAGACTGACTGTTAAATAATTAAAACATTTTTGCGGCTCTGTGTGGGTAATAGTTGAGTAGTACTGTTGAGTTGATGTTCCTCTTAACTGTTAAACTATGCCTGGTTGTGTACTGTCTGTTTCTGTATCTTATATGTGTTAATGACTGTAAGCATCTTTGGGTTTCACAAAAGCGCTATACAAAAATAATGTATTATTTTTTTTCTTATTACCGGTATTATTATTATTGGTAACACTTTACAATAAGATTAAACATTAGTAAGCTAAATTAGTAGTAAATTAGTCATTAGTAACTACTAATTTATTTCTCAATTCATTATTATTTACATAATTCTTAAGTGTTAGTTGTAAATTTAGTACTGATTAATAATGTCTTAACTTAGTAAACTAATTCTTAATAAAGAATTAGTGGAGACATTATTTAAGGATTTAACAATGTTCGTTTCTGTCATAAGTAGTGTTAATTGTGACCCTTATTGTAAAGTGTTACCATATTATTATAGTTCTCATTAATAGTTTAATACTCTTCCTTATTAATAACTGAGATCACAGTACATAAATGAGGTCACACTTCTTCTGTATGACTATATGATGTCTTAAATAAGTATCCATACTAGGGATGTCAAATTAACGTGTTAATTCTGATTAATTAATCACAGGACAAAAAAAATCATTTAGTAACTAATGAAAAGTTTTAATTAAAGGCAATTGTAGTGACCATTAATTTCACAAATTGATTAAGTAACTAATACAATAATAATTAATTAGTCATAGCAATTAGTACATATTTATATTAGATGCTAAATAATTAATAGCAGATACTGAATATAACATTTTTGCACAATGAATAATTCATACTAGATACTTAATCATTCTTTCTGGACACTGAATAATTCATACTGCATTATAAGCAATTCATAGAGGATAGTGAGTAAACCAAAGCGTTAATGAATATTCATCCTTGATTCTGAATAATTTATTATAATCATTTATTCACGATACTGAATGTTTCATAATGCATACTGCAAAATTAATAGTAGATACTAAATAATTAATCCTAGACACTTTCACTAGATAATTCATAGTAAATAATCAATAGTGTTACTGAATATTTATCCTAGATTCTGTTCAGACTATTTATAATGGATAGAAAATAATTCATACTGCATAGTAAACAAACCACAATGTTATAGGATTTTCAATTCAGACTCAGATTTTTTTGTAGAACAATTAATTAGTATATACTAAATAATTAATGTTTGATGCTAAATATTTTGTGAAACATGGTGGATTATTTAATAGAAGACAATGAACATTTCATAATGGATACTAAATTATACATTAATATTATATAATTTATATTAGAATAAATACGAAATAACTGCCTATAAGCCACACATTCTTTCAATTATCTTTCTAACTGTAACTGGTCCATATTACTTGGTTTCCATAGTTACTGCACAGGAAGAAGTATTACATATAGATCACACACATTTACACAGATTTACATTTGTGCATCAAACTCACCTCCAACCGCCATAACGGCCGCCACCATCTGGAAGATGCTGTAGATTAAGGGAAAGGCGAACATGACCTCCAGCTCTTCAGGGGCGAAGGACAGCTGGACTATGGTGCTGCACAGCTGCGAGTTCTGGAAGCCTGTCTCCAGGGCGATGGTGCGACACCTGTCATAAACACATATTACTTATTAATAACCAATAAATGGCTACAGTGAAGTATACCTAGTGAAACTGTATGGACAAAAGTATTGGAACACATGCTGATTCAGTGCACATTTTAAAAGTACTGGATGGAGCACCATCATTCCAGTAACAAGTAATTAAAATTAATTAATAGTAATTGAGTAATAGTTAATTAATGAATCATAGCAATTAGTACATATTTATATTAGATGTTAAATAATTAATTGCAAATACTAAATAATTTTTTTTGGAAAACTGAACAATTCATGGTGGATACTGAATAATTGATATCACAAACTTAATCATTCCTGCTGGACACTGAATAATTCATACTGCATTAAAAGCAATCCATAGAGGATGGTGAATAATCCATAGTGTTAATGAATATTCACTCTAGATTCTGAACAATTTAATTGGGAAACTTCAATAAATTCTACATTTTAAAATAAAGTTCCGTCTTAAAAACAGCTGCGCTAATCTTAATAAACACGTAGGTCATTTAAGTGCTCAGTGTTCTACCTGTGCCAGGGCTGTCCAACAAAGCGTGCCAGCAAAAAGCCCAGACCAAAACCGATGAAAGGGTAAATGGTTCCGATGATCCACAGAGCGGGCGCGATCGTCCAGGAGGACTGATAGAGCACACCCCCCACCACAGCGATGATAATGATCAGAAGGATGCCCACAATAGATCCAACCTAGAAAAACAAGAGTTCCCATCATCACACTGTGAGAAGCATTTTAATAAACACATCAGCAGATCAAAAGGGGTTTTACGACAGGCATTCCGTCTAGAAATTAATTTAGACTTACCTTCAGGATCTTCTTTGCCACTTTGGGCCACTTGTGCTTGACGAACATTCCCACGCTGACTGGAATAAGCAGACTCACCAGCGTAATTCCTGAACACAAGAAGGTCTAGTTTAAGAGTTGGATCCGTATGCTTGTCCACGCTTTATTGCCCCACTAATAGTTCAAAGTAGTTTGTGGATAATTCATTAAGGATACGAGATAAAAAAATTATATACTGTACAATTCAAAGTGTTTATGGAATAATTCATATTTAATACTGAATTATTCACACTAGATATTAAAGTCTTAACAGATACTGAATAATTTATAGAGGATGCAAAAAAAAACATCCTAATAATTGAACTATTCATTGCAATCAATTTAATTCATTAGTTTATAGAAGTTACTGTTCAGAATAAATACTAAATACTTTATAGTAGTAGCTTCACAATTTATAGTAGTTACTGAAAAAATCATAACGGAGACAAAACAATAAAAAGTAGATACTAAATAATTGGTATTGTTGTTTTAAAAAGTACAGAGGATAGTAAATAATTCATAGTGAATAATTTATTGTGGATACTGAATGAGTTATTGTGGTTATAGAATAACTCAACAGAATAAACAAAGCTCTGTATGATTGTGTCTCACCTATGCTGTCGTAGGGAATCTGAATGGTATCTGCTGAAGTCCACACTGAGGTGTAGATGAGCAGACAGAGAGGCATCATCCCCAAAGCCAGGATCGATGAACAGGTGGTCATACTGATACTGTGTGCAGGAAAAAGACAGACCTGTGTAAAACACTTGCACAACTCCAACCCACATTCTGATCAACAGGGCTGTTTTCCACAGTTGGCCTATAGTTTATGTATTAATTGTGTTGTAATAATCATGCTATGTATTTTTTTTTCATTAAGACAGTAGTTTAAAGAGTCAAATTTTATATACAATGTTTTAGCATCCTCAACATTAGCTTTTATTAAATGTTATTTTATGACATTGATTAAACATTATGTTGGATAAAATTCAAGAAGATTTGTCTTGTGCAAAAAATAAAACACAAATTGTTCAGAGACTGCCCTGGTTAGCTCAGTTAGAGAAAACTGCATTCATCTTGTGGATTTAATTAAGCTCAAATAATAATTTTAAATTTATTAACATGATAGGAAACCACTTCTACGATTACATACTGTAGTTAGTATAACTACTTATTTGATTAAAAATCTATTTGCTAAATCTATTTTAATCTATTGATTAAAAAATGACCCTGGAGAAGGCAGACTAAACTCAATCAAACAACATGCAAAACATGGGCCACTGTACAGTATTATTAATTAAATGAACATTTATTAAATTATGGCATATTTATAAAGTATATACTTTAGTTTTATATACTTTAAAAAGTCATTATATTTGGTACCATACAATGGTATATCTGTAGCAATTTAATGAAAGAACCTGTTTTGAAACCCTACAGTTTGGTTCTTCTTTCAAAAAAACTGCTTTAAACCAAAATTGATTAGTGCTTTTCAAATTGGTGCTCAGGGACCCCAAGGGTCCAGATTTTTGCTCCAACCATCTAAGGACCAGTTTGAAGACCACTGTTCTACAACATCACTCTCAAGAACTCCTCTATGACAGAACATATTTGAACCAACATCTTCTTTGACCTCACCTGAGGTCCATGTCTCCTTCTAGCCAGTAGGCAATGATGTTGGAACTGGAGCCTCCGGGGCAGCAACCCATGATCATGATGACCACAGCCTGGACGGGCAGCACCTGGAAAGCCAGCGAGAGAGCAAAGGCGACAAAAGGCATGATCCCGAACTGGCAGAGGAAGCCGATGAAGATGCCCCAGGGTCGGCGGATATGTGACCAAAGCTTGGGTGCGTCCACCGTGCAGCCCATGGAGAACATGACCATGGCCAGCATGACTGTGAGGACTGTGCTCAAGACCAGACTCAGGATAGCGTTGAAGTTGCTTTCGGGGACCAAGCAGGACGTGCCAGAGCAGATGGTGGCATTGGCATGGCAGACTGGCTCTGGGGTCGCCATGGTGGTTTGTTTTTGGGTGCTGATGGACAAAATAGGAAAGAAGAGAGAGTGCAAGCAAGCAAGCAAGTCAGGGTTTTGAGTACAATCCAAAGCGAGAAAGTCCTGATGTTTCCAGTTGTGTTTCCTTGCTTCTCTCACTTGCTCTCTCTCCCTCCTTCTCCCCCCTGGTGACGAGACGTGCACAGAGACTCCTTGAACGTTTTACCACCCTTTAATACCTGCGGAGGGCAAATAAAAATGGGCAAAACGATGAAAAATTAACTTGCGGCAAATGTTTTAATGGGGTCAGTGTCCAAACACATACACATATAAAAGCAGGGAAAATGTCATTGTTTCAACTTTAGAGACAATAAATGCAATTGCACCACCCTGCTCTTTTATAACACTTTTTATTGGACTTTTTGTAGGTATACCAGTGCAACATCACTACCACCACCACCACCAATCATCATTAATACATCACTACTACCTCAGAAATGCTTGGGTAGGATGCCTACCTGCTATGAGGCTCTGAGTGCGTCAGAAGGAACAAGGACCGTAAAAAAGACCCGTAAAAAGAAAGCACCAGCTGTAAAACTCCAAGAAGCTTGGAAGTTATGAGTGCTAAACAAGGCTCTCACACTTTAACCAACACACGGGCCCAAAGTTAAAGTTTAAAGACCCAAACTCAAAGGTCAGTGGAATTCCACAGTGTAAAAATGCCTAAAGTGGATTGTTTTGGGCAAGGATTTTTTTTTTTAAGCCCGAACCAAAAACCCTTGAACAATCCCTTCCTTACTCCTTTCTACAAGTGCCTGCAGAGAACAACAAATTCTGAGTTTCTGAGTATCGGGTAAAATCTCTCCACTTCATGAAATCAAGAAAATGGTGTGAAGAAGGGATACAGAAGCTATGATCTTACTAAGACACTGGTGGTTTATGAAATGCTGGCCCCAGATCATTCATACTGGCTGCTTGGGTGTCTGAAATGGCACAGTCAGATAGATAAGCTTCAGTCTGGGTTTCTGTATGATCTTGAGTCTAAGTTTGGATCTGGACATTGGGCTGAGCTTCAGTTTAACCTTCAGTGTGAGGTTAAATATATGATTTAGTGTGGGTTTATGTCTGAGCTTTTGTTAAAAGTTGAATCTATGGTATGGTCTGGGCTTTGGCCTGGGCTTCAGTCTGTGATTAAGTCAAGGCTTTATTCTAAGTTTGAGTCTGGGGATCAGTCTGAGTTTACGCTTGACTGTCAGTGTGGATTACAATCTGTGCTTCAATCCATGCTTCATTCTCTAGTTGAGTCAGGGCTTAACACTGAGGTTGTCTATAGTTTCAGTCTGAGCTTGAGTCCAAACTTGGGTCCATGCTTGAGTCTTTGGTTGAGTCACTGCTTTATTCTGAAGTTGAGTCCATGTTTACTCTGGGCTTCAGTCCAGGCCTCAGACCAAGCTTTGTCTCGAACAGCATCAGATTTTAGAAGTCTTTGTGGGAAGAACTTGTGGGAAAAGTGTTTTCTGTCTTTATTTGGGTCTCAGGTGGTTTTGGAGTCCAGCTGTTGGTTTCCCGTCACATGGGCTATGAAGCACCTGAGAAGGTGGATGCCTGAGTACTGCACTGAACTGAAACAGAGAAAACAGAGAATCCAAGACTGATTTTAGAACTCAAAGCATGTCTCACAACATGTATATAAACACAGATTGACCAAAACATTATGAATAGAGTGGTAAAAAAATATCAATATTGTATTGCATATGTTTTAGATTTCAAATGATTACTTCACAACTAAAGGTGTCAGACATTAGTTCATTTTATGTTGTGTTTAAACTCTGACCACTAGATGGCAGTGTAAAAAGTAAACTTTTTTTATTCAGATATTATAAATTAGACAGTGAGGTTTGTGTCCTATGTTGTTTGATATAAACAATAGCAAAATATAGCCTTGCTTACAATATAGCAAAATACTGTACCACAACCCCTGTATGGTAGCCTCTGTACCTTAACATCTGTGCCCCTCCTCCCATTCAAAACACATTTTTTAAAAAGTCACAATGACTTTGTTAATGTTGAGGATTTTGGAATGCATAAGGCTCCATGTTTCAGCTGCATATATTCTCATTATATAAAATAAATGCATTTTAGTACAATATAAATACATTAAAGTAGTTCAGTTTGGACATGGATCATCTTCATACTAGGCTACACTCGTCTGCTATGTTCTTGTTAGATCATGTATAAATCAATAGGGTGTCAGAATGGTATATGTTTATACTTCTCTACATCAAACAACAATCAGATTCACTCCGTCTGGATGGAGATATGTATCGGATATTTTTTTTTTTTTAACAATTAGAAGCTGTAATGAAAACAAGCTGAAATAAAACAGGAATAATGAGGCTAGAAAGTTCAGATTGTGTGAAAATGTAAGAAGTAGAAGAAAAAGTTATCTAAAAAATAATTACTCCAGTAATAACCAAAATTTATAACTTAATTAATGTCACTAAGTTTTTGTACTTTTTTACTTTACAACCTCACTGATGCTGCAGTGGATGAAAATCCACCTCATAGCAATGTTCCTATAGCTAGTCTAAAGCATATGCATAAGTGTAGAAGCTGTTACTGTGGCAAAACAGAATAACCCCCCTTTTTAATCTCCTTAATTTTTGGTTTAACTTATTATTCACATGATTATAGATACTGATCAAAATTAAATGATATGGAAAAATATAGACAAGATAAGGTTTCAGGTCATATCGGCCAGGTCGAGTACAGTGTGTGCGCTGCTACTGTTATATGACTCTGAAGTAGCTGGCAGGTATGTGCCTTATCACTTCTTTATCTCGCAATGGCAACTTCCTGTATTCCTTAAGAGACGCACCCAGGCCTGCGGTTTCTGACCATGACCTCTCGTTGTAAAGTGCCACCATCTGGCACTAAAACAAGCATGGCGGTATAATTCAATCTGGAGGAGTGTGTGTTCGTGTTGTGCGTGTTCGTGTGTGTGTGCAAATGTACGTTATCCTCTAATCTAATCTTATCAGTGAGCTTATTGCTATCTGATTCCATTTACACTTTCTCATCTCTCGCACTGACTGGGACCTCTATCTATCTATCAATCTATCAGATAAAGATACTGTTAACAGCAGGTCAGAGGTGGTGTGGCAGGGTCAGCCAGCTGCACCAGCCCAGGAGGATCACATAATTAATGGTTCGCAAGTGAATAAGGAAGTGATCTGGTAAGAGAGACCTTCGTAAAATTACAAAAGGACTGTAAGATATCTGAATTACTTTGGCATCAAAAGTGCTACTGCAAGATAACCCTGAAGGTCAGCTTTTATGTTTGTGCATTTGACCTTCAAATACTTTTGACTATCAACGCAAAGATCATTACAAATGATAAAAACAAATTATTGTCCCAAAAATAATTGCATTGATGGTATTACTTTATACAACAATATTGTGACACTGATATGATTATAAAATAATAGCATAACAATTACACAATGCAGTTGTGGATTATGAACTTATTTAGGTATCCAAAATAAATAAAACATAAATGTTTAAACATCCAACATACTAGCTAATCATGTAATTACACTGGACAATATCTTTATCACCACAAATTGTTATGTTCATGTTATTATTGTTATTGTCCAATGAAAAACAAGTATCTCTATTTAGTTGATTTTAAGTTTACTACACACATTTCGGATGAATGGACCAATAGAATATCTCCAATATTACCTAAAATAAACTCATTTTTATTGAGATCCATTAATGTTAAGAAGGCTTTATCTCCCTCCTGTAAAGTTGCTATTTTGGAAATACTTGTCTTTCATTGGACATCGACAATATATTATGTGATAACTTAATAATGTAATTATTGTGACAGGTTTAACCCTAATAAAATGTCCATAAGAAACTCAATGTAAGATACTGAGATATTCTGAGGATGTTTTACCTCACAAGAAAAGGTTGAGCGAAGCAGGTGCTCGTCTGATCTTTGATAAAGTCTTGGAGCTGCAGCAGAAGAGCCAGCAGAGCCCCCTGCCGGGTTCTGTCTATTTTAGTCACCACCAGCTGAAATCAGATAAAAAGGTAAAATCAATCTAAACTAATTAAACTAAACACACAGCACTCAAAATAAAAACTGAGAGCAGGAAATGTTCAAACATTCAAATGCCCAGAACATTGTCCTTTGAATGGTGAAGGTGCTGATATTTAGTTAGAAAATGTGTATCTGTTTTAAAACTTATATGAATAAGTTCTTTTCTTTTGCCAAATAACTTTTAGTTGTGAGAAATGTCAAACACAGTAACAGTCAAAGTTTAGACACACCTTAAATTCAGTGGGTTTTTTTTATTTATTAAAAAAAGTACAATTAAACAATAATACTTAATTATACTTAAACTAAACTATGAGGAACCCCTTTTTAATTGTATTATTAAGTAAACAAAAAGTGTTAAACAAACCACAATATTTTAGATTCTTTAAAAAAGCACATTTTGCTTAGATGAGAGCTTTGCACATATTGGTTGAATTTTCTCAGTCAAATTATAGTAGATAGCTGGTATGCCTTTCAATTAACAGCTGTGCTGAACTTCTCAAGCAAGAGTTAATTACATACAGTTCTTGCCTCTTAACGTGTTTGAGCTTAATGTATTAAACTGTGTGTCTAGTGATGAACTGTAGAGTAGCTAAAACCCTTTATTTGAAGGAGTCCACATACATATGTACATATACTGTATTTTTTACTTTACCACAGTGGAGATGTTCTGCTCTACACTGCTGCCACCTGCTGGTCTATAAAAGCAGCTGCAGAAGACCAAGGTAACACTTACCACATATGGAATACCAAATTCCTCACACATCTCCACAGCAACCAAATCAAGCTTCTGCAGCCCAGCACCTCCATCCACCAACAGGAACGTCCGAACGAGGCTGATGAGTAAATAAGAGAGAAAAATGTCACATAATATCCACCAATCACAGCAGACTGCTCAGATCATGGCCATTCTTATGACTCCTACTTGTGACGCTGCTGAAGGTAGGGCTCCACCATGTCCACAAAATCACCTGGAGCTCGGTGTCCATATCCAGGCATGTCTACTAGTGTAAAGGCTCTCCCCACAGTGAAGAAATTCAGCTTTCTTGTGTGCCCCTACACAACACAGTTATAAACACTGTAATACCAGGTGAAGAAGGACTTTTTAAAAACTTTACAAAATCAGTGTGACAATTAAATAATGTATTATCTTAATCATTAAGCAATAATAAAAATAATAATAATACAAAAAAAAAATCAAAAAAAGTTTTATTTTTTCAATCTGACAAATTTCCCTACTCTTTGGTGGATTATCTGGGAACTTCATGGGAAAAGACACATTAATCTTTAAGCAATTTAAAATTATTTATAGTGTTTTCTTTCTTTTTATGATTTTTTTGCATTGTAAATTTAATATTGAAGATTATATTAAAGCAATACAGGAACACATGGAATTATTATTATTATGGAATTAACTCTAATTACAGATTTGCACTGATTGTATTTTCTCAGTAGATTAACAATATTTGTTCCTTCCAGCTTATCCCAAATCACCATCCCAGTGGATCAGGCTAAGATCAGGGGATTAATGTGGAGGACAGTTTTTTTTTTTTACTGTTTACTATGTAATTCCATATGTGTCCCTTAATTGATTTCATGTCTTTAATATTAACTACAATGTAGAAAATAAATTCAATACTTAAATAAAGGAAAACATTGAAACTTATGTTTAAAACTCATGTTTAAGAATAATGATCAATATTGGCTGTTTAAAGAGGGTATTTGCTTACTGGAGTTTTGGAGACCCGCACTTCTACCTCTGGGGCGAGAGAGAACAGGGCCCGGATGAGAGAGGACTTTCCAACATTACTCCGGCCTATGAAACACACCTGTACTCAAACAAACACAAACACACACAGAACTGAGTGGTTTTATCACAGGGGAAGGATGAACACAAATATCTGCAGCCCTGTGGTGCTCTCATTTCACCTCTGGCTGTGTGAGTTCAGGCAGGTGGTCCGTCCGGACGGCTGACGATGAGTACATTATGTGGTGTTTAGGAGATGGAGTGAAAAGCTTCTCTGCTTGTCTGAGATCTTCCACCGTGGGCTGGAAGAGCTCGAATTTTGCCCGGTCTATCTGCCGTGATAGGTGTGCCTCCAGCTCACTGAATGGAAAAAGGAGACGTTGGCGCTTCTTCTCTGGCAGCAGGGAGGCGTGGCGCATGGTGGCCAGCTGGTGAGAACAGCGCATGGACAGTGTTCCAGCAGCAAGGGGAAGACACAGCAGAAACCGTCCACTCAGAGCAGACATTATGATGCTGCTTGAAGAGACAAGGTAAAAGACCTTAATGAACTATGGGTTGAGACACATCATTCAGCACAGAAAAAGCAAAGCCATCATGGAGCTGTAAAACAGAATGACAAGAACAGAGGGGATTATGAAGTTTACAAGAACTTGGAAAAAAAAAATAATTCAAATATTGCACAGACATAAAAGTATCAGCTAAAACGTGAACATTTTGTTTAATCTGTCATCTTTAGGATTAAAAAGTTGTGATTTTTAAAAAGATAGCTGGTATTTGTTCTTTATTTCATGTTTCATTTTTTGTTTAATCTGCTCTGTAAGACTGTCCTATCTCCTTCCTAAACAAACTTTATTCCTTTTATAGAGAAAGTTTCAGAAATGTACAGATTTATAAACCTTGTGTTGAGAAAGCAATGACTGAATAACTATATATTCTGCTGACTTTTGTGCTGACTTTCTGAATTGTGAAATCTCAACTACAAATGATCATGTTGTGAAATAGATTTTTTGCATAATAGAACTAGTACATTTCAGTGTGTTTTGTATATTAATCTCTAGATTTTGAACATTTTCTTGAATTAATTCAATATATTTCTGTAATTTTTTGCTCAATATATTTAAAATATTTTGTTTTCTTTATTCATGTGATTTTTACTTTTCACTACTTTATATATTTCTGAATATTAAGTATATTTTTGTACATGTAGTTCAGTTTATTTAGTATACCGTTGTACTATATACTTCTCCGTTTTGTATATTTAGTTCATTTTTTTTAGCTGGTATGTTTCTGTTTGAGTAGTTTAGTTTAAACATTTGTGCAAATTTTGTATATTTATCTCTACATTTTGAACATTTACTTTAATTTATTCAATATATTTAATACAATATAACAGATATAACTGATATATTTATCTGTTAATTTAGCTTAATATATTGAACATATTTTTAGTTTTTACTATTTCGTTTTCACTATAGTTTTCTGCAAATGTAGTATATTTTTGTGTATTTAGTTCTGTATATTTAGTTCAGATTACATAGTATATTTTTGCATGTTTAGTTCGGGTTATATAGTTTAGTATATTTCTGTGTATTTACTTCAGGTACTATTATCGACTCTTTGAGCATACTGAGTTGTGTATATTAGTGCTACGTTGTGATTTTGAGTAATTATCTGAGTTAATGTATAAATAGCTATGTTGTGCTAATGATACATAAAGCTGGGTTTACAGCGGAGTCCTGAGAGTCCCGCTCTGCTGCAGAAACACTGACCTTCCTCAGCTGAGCTCAGAGGATCAGACTGAGCGCGGCTCGCTGTGTGAAGCGGATTTAATGTGGAGGTTTAGGAGCTGAACATATACTCTATCACTCGGGAGAACCGAATCTGCTGTTAAATAAAGAAAAATAAAGTTTTAGTATCAACTGTTTACACAGAGCACGGCGCTGCAGCACCGGTGTCACACTGACATACAGCCCTCAGGAACAAGTACGCTATACAGAAGTTCCGTAGTTTTAACGGACCCACATTTTTAATGTTGTAATGCGTTTTTCAGAATAATTCTACGTTCTTTGGTGCAATACCCGAACTGGGCTCACTGTCCTTATTTGCTTAAGTGTAAAAAGTGTCAATAGCAATTACTAGTAAGTAAAGTAAGAGTAATAAACAATTAAAAATACATAAACCAGTTTCTAATCAACTGTATTACATTAACTTCACTCTGACAGGGATTTTGGCTATCCAAATATCTACCACAAGTATTTTCAAATATGGTGCTTTTGATGTATTTTTTTTTTTTACTTTAATTTAAATAAACCCTAAAGTAGCACGATTTGACAAGGTAGCACAACCAACAGAACACCTGGTTATATCCAGAACAAAACAATACAGCTCTGATTTGGAACTTCAGTCTGTGAGATTAAAGGGGGCACTAAACCCCTGATTTTGCTGACTCCATCAGCATAAATTTGAAAAAGTGGCTATAAAATGGGAGGGGTACTTGGTGATGTATGGGTTTAGAGGCGGGGCAGGAGGGAGAGCTGATTTGCTGAGCTGCAGCAGCAGTGTGCCTCTGTTAAGTGACACTCTGTGCCAAAGTACACAGAAACATCAACGCCTATACAGGTGCTGGTCAACGAATTAGAATAGTTTGAAATAGTGCAATCATGAAATTCTTTGAATGCATTTTTTTGTGCAGAAAGCAAATCAGGTGTTCACCGCACCTGTCCTACTCGTTAGACTAATCACAGAAATCGTTACCTGGAAAAATTAGCTCAGCTGAGCTTTCCAAAAGGCCCATTTAGGCCATTTAACTGTGACACTGTTGTTTTATTGAATTAGAATAATGGAGAAACCGTTCCATTGAATTAGAATAATTTTTATTATAATTACAATCATCACTTTCTCAGTATTTTGTGGCTGCCCCCTTGGCTTGTATGACTGCCTGAAGTCTCCGCGGCATCGATTTGACCAGCTTGTCGCAAGTTTCCGCACTCACAGCTTCCCAGGCAGTGGCGATGTTCTGCTTCAGTTGGTCCAGCGTAGTAGGCTTTCTGTCGCGAATTTTCCGCTTGACGATGGCCCAAAGGTTTTCAATGACATTGAGGTCAGGCGAGTTGGCCGGCCATGCCAAAACTTCAAGCTGTTTTTTAGTGAACCAATCTTTGGTCGACTTTGCCGCATGAGCCGGTGCAAGATCCTGTTGAAATATGAAGTCTTCTTCGCCGAACTGTTCCTCAACAGTCGGAATCAGGAACGTTTCCAGAACATCTTGATATACGGCAGCATTGACAGTCTTCTTGAGGAAGCAGAGTTTCCCTACACCTCGAGCGGACATGCATCCCCAGACCATAACGCTCTGGGGAAACTTGACGGATCTTTTCACGCACTCGTGGTTGTAGGTTTCGCCACCACGACGCCAGACACGAGGACCTTGGTCGCCGAAGGAGATGCAGAAGCGTGATTCGTCACTGAAGACCACTTTCTGCCAGTCTTCAGCAGTCCACTCGCCGTGTTCTTTGGCCCACTTCAGCCGTTTCTCCATTTGTTTCTTGTTCAGCATCGGTTTTACTGCTGGAACGCAAGATTTGAAGCCGAGTTCGTGCAGACGACGGAAAGTGGTTGATCTGGAGACGTCAGCGCCGGTCTGCTTGTTCCACAAGTCGGTGAGCTCGGAAGTGGACTTGAACCGGTTGCTGACTGCGATCTTTCTCAGCTGCTTGTTGTCGCGAACAGAAGTTTTTCGGACGCCGGAACAGTTGGTGCGCTTACTGCAGTTTTTCTTGAGAGCTTTGCAGACGGAAGACTGGCTGATGCCGAGCTGCTCAGCAATTTTAGTTTGGGTCAAGCCTTGTTGGCGAAGGGCTTGAATTTGAGCCACTATTCCGGTTGAGAGGTCGCGCTGCTTACCCATGATTGATTTTACAACTTAGAAATTCTACTCAACCCTGACTTTATACTGCACAGTGAACACTCTTCACAGAAAACAAAAATTCGAGCATTTATTCTAATTCAATGAAACGGTTTCTCCATTATTCTAATTCAATAAAACAACAGTGTCACAGTTCAATGGCCTAAATGGGCCTTTTGGAAAGCTCAGCTGAGCAAATTTTTTTCCAGGTAACGAGTTCTGTGATTAGTCTAACGAGTAGGACAGGTGCGGTGAACACCTGATTTGGTTTCTGCACAAAAAATGCATTCAAAGAATTTCATGATTGCACTATTTCAAATTATTCTAATTCGTTGACCAGCACCTGTAGTTGAACCTGTGAGGGCGCTGCAGAGTTTTTTAAAGGTTAGGAAATGTTTATAAAAAAATGTGAGCAGGACTGGAATATTTCATTACTTCAAAAAAACATTTCAATTATTAATGAAAATATGGTTTAGGGTTTAGTCGCTCTTATCAATTCTAGTTTTTATGGATCCAATTCGCATTTTTTTTCTGATCCGAGTCACATTTTTTTTATCGATCCAAGACAGGTCTGATCAGAGTTATATATATTGTTCTTTAAATTGGTCAAAAGTGTTTTTTTTGCCCCGAAGTCCACAAAGTCCACACAGCTTACGTAACTGGCTTTGGAAACATTTAAGCAACTCTGCACTTTTGTAGTCAACCCTTAGTATAGTCAACATAGTCCAGATTAATTTTTACCACATAAACATCACAAATCAAACAACACATGTAGAGGATACAAAATTTTATTTAATATTTTACAGAATTGCTGAGACACCACAGTATCATACTAAATCAAATTCTGAAATAATTTATGAATCATTACAACTCTAATTAGGAAAACATGGTATTGTCCATCCCTATTTTACATCACAAGTGAATACACTGCTGTGAAAAGCGACTCAATCTTGCTTTTATTCAGCACAAGACTTGAGCAACAATGAGGAGCCAAGTTAAAGAGTTCAGACTAGAGTTAACCCAAATACATAATTTTAGAACAAGTAACAAAAACAAAAATGAATGAATTTCGTTGCTGCAAGGAAAAATCTTGCAATGGATTTAAGCTCGTATCACTGTCTGATACAAGACTGAAAAATATATGTTTGAAGTGGCTCAATCTGGATAATAATAAAATTTCTCACACACACAAATGCATGAAAAATAATGCGTTTGTATGCCATACTACATGTGCATATGAGTGTTTGTGGGAGCCTGCAAACAATATATATGTATATACACGCTCATGAAAAACATGAAAATATGCATTCCTTACACAAACTGAATAAAATGAAATAAAAATAATAAGTTATTAATGTAAGGCTTGTAAGGACAGTTTTTCTCATATAAAAAGTGACAAAAAGAAGTCCTCTGAAAACACAAATGCACACAAGAGTCATTTCAGTGCAATTTGATATAAAACAAATTAAATATATTTAGGAAATTCCTCATTTTGCTGATTGGTCCTCTATAGCTAAAGTGTTTTTAAATTTAACTCAGAAATACACAATTTTTTTCATTTTATACATAAAACCCATGTCTTAGCTAAACGATTAAAAAAAGAAAAAGTAAAAATAAAAATAAAAGTCCATCCCAGAGCAGAAATACAGCGCATGATGGCCACAAGGTCAGAAACACCAAATATTTGCATGATGTGTGTGCATGAAAGACCACCTGAAAAAAGCGAAAATCGTTTGATATTTTATAACGTGGAAGGCGAGCTGAAGTATCCTATATACCCCACTATGCGTGCCTGTGTGTTTACGGTCTTCAGAACTTGAAGTCGTTGGTCTGCAGATCACCAGGAGGATTAAAGGTAAATGTTCCTCCCTGCGCTGCCTCAGGGACCAGACTCGAGTCCTCATCAATCTGACAGTCACATGCAGGAGAACAGGACAGATTGAAAAATGTAAGTGTAAATATCATGCTTTAGTAATGAACAAGACAATATTTCCAGAAACTGAAGCTTAATTAGGTGATCACAGATCACAGGTGCTGAAACACCAGCATTATTACTCACGTTGTCTCCTGAGAAGTACTGGTCTATGATCTCGAAGGCCAGCTTGTAGATGTACTCATTCTCGTGCTGCTGCAGGTTCTCAATCTTCTCCAAACCTGAACACATGGAGGAATATTTCAGTGTAGAGTTCACTACAGTGACTGATAACCAGTGATGGACTTATTTGTAACTATACTCAAAAAAATGATTTAAGTATCTCTACTTTACTGAAGTAGTTTCATATTTTACTTTTTACTCTAATTTATTTTTACTATTATATATTATATAACCTAAAAATAGTTTTTGACCTATTGGACACAAAGTAGCTATCCAGTGTAAGCATATGGTTCAGCATCAGTGCAACAGTGTACAATTTTGAACTGTGTTTGTCTAAAGTTTAGAGCCACTTGGTGGCTCTAAAGGAAATAGTTTGTCTTCAGTGTTTTATTTTTATGATAGTTTTAATAGTAATCCGTGTAATCAAGTTAATTAATGAAATTGTATTTAAAAAATAGTGTCTCCTCAGATAAAATGAGCTGATTAACCTAGTGTCTTGTTACCCAAATAATAATAAGACAGTAGAGCCATTATAAATCATGGTAATTTTACATTTGATACCAAAGTACATTTAAAGCTACACTTGTACTTTTACTGAAGAGGATGTCTAAAGGTAGGACTTCTAATTTTACTGGAGTAATACTTTCCCTTAGGTATCTCTACCTCACCTCAAATACATGGTTTGGGTACTTGGTGATTTGTCAATCACTGCTGATATTACGACTCATTAATAGCACCAAAGAGACTGAGAGCAACCATGCCTCTCACGCCACTGATATGTTTTCACCAGACCTGAAGCACTTATTTATTTCCCCTGACTCACCTCCACACTCCTCGATGATGTTGGAAACAGTGCTGGCCTGCTCTCCTGCCATCAGCAGGATGTTCTTCAAGCCATCCAGAACCACCTGCACCACCTGCGCATCTCGCACCACCAGCAAATCGCACAGAGGAGCCACCACGCCCTGCTGCACCAGGTACTCCACCTGCAAACACATGACCGCATTAGTAAGCAAAACTATACTAGGACTAGCATTACTAGAGATTGAACTAGATACTGGATAAGTCAATTCTTTAGACAGCAGAAACGCTCAGAAAACAAAATAATCTTTGTTAAGCGCCCACATTCCACATCCCCCCGAGGTTTACTTACAAAGTGTGTGTTTTTTTCCAACCAGGAACAAAAACTAAAAATCTATCTAAAAACTACCATTGTGTTTACTAAACATGTACACTGTATATGTACATGTAAACATGCCAAAAAATTCTAGTCAAAATGTCTTATCAGCTTTACAATACCTAGTATCTCCATTTTTTTTGACAACGTGAATAACATACCGTACTAAAATTTTATGATGAATGGACTAACAGAAATGCTCCAATGTACACTGACTTCCACTGAAGGTTAAGAATGTTTTTCTTTTATGACCAGCATTTTGGAGATACATGTGTTTTTTTAAGGTGAAAGCAACAACATATATAAAAAAAGACAGACATAACTCAAAGTATGATAAGTGAAGGTAAAAGAAAATAATAATAATACTTTTATCCCATTTGGTCCTGGTGTGTGCATGTCTGATTTCTTTTTCATGATATGGGCCCTTTAAAGTAAATAATAGGCTGCAGAACTCTGACCTGCTCTTTCTTGCCACTAATAGTGAGGTTGCTGATGGCCCATGCTGCCTCTTTCTGAGTCCCGAAGTCACCCTGTGTGAGTAAGAGAAAGAGAGAGAGAGAGAGAGAAAGAGTGACAGACAGAGTGAGAGAGAGAATGAGAGAGAGAGAGAGAGAAAGAGAACAAAAGCATGTTAAGTCTACCAACAGGGATTCACTGGTATGAACGGGATCAGCATGAATGAAGCTGATATTTAGAGGTAAAACAGACACATATAAAACTGCTTTAACTGCAAACTTGAGTATGATCTACAGTGGCAGGATGCAACAAAACACAATAGCCTCTAAATGTGTGGAGTATTACAATAGAATGCTTTAATTCTATAACAGGTTTTTTTTTTAGCAAAACAGGTAGCAAAAACAGATTTTAAATTTTGCTGTACCTTTGCTAACTGGTGTATGATCAGAGGGATGAGGCCAGCATCAATCACAGCTTGGACTTGCTGCTGGTTTCCTGCTGTGATATTGGACAGGAACCATACTGCCTCCTGCATGAGCAACAAATCACAACACAACAATAAACAATCATATCCTTCAGTTTTAATCACTTCTTTAAAAAACAAAAAACACTGTACTGAAGAAATGCTATATGGCCAAAAATGTGTGTACATCTGCCCAAACAGAATTTTTTTTTCAAACCCAGGGCATTAGATGGTGCCCTTTTAGTGGTTTGTCCTCTTATTTGATAGAGTAAGCCTCTACGCTTTGGGAAAGACTTTACACTGGATTTGGGAACATCGCCGTTATCATGTGATTGCATTTAGCCAAATGTGGACAACTCAAGGCCCACATCAGTAAATGGCGCACTATAAAGTAGATAAACACACCCATAATCTTTAGGCCATTAATGATTATTGATGAAGGAGAACGCCTGCACCCTTGTGCTATAAAAGAGATATGTGTGCTCTTTAATTCCTAAGAGGACAAAGAGGACACAATCATTCTTGACATTAACCTTGTTGATTTTGTCCTTGGGGTGTGTGAGCAGCAAGGGGAAGTGTGAGAGAACATCACAGTTGAGCACTGCTTGCGTCTGTTCGTCTGTTCCTGTGACAATGTTCCCCACCGCCCTCAGGGCCGCCGTCTACCAGAAAAAAAAAGCAAAACAGTGTAAAATGCTAAATAAAATACGTCAGACCATAAAAACATTTTATCCACTGGGGTGGAGGCACTATATATCACCACACCAAGCACGTACCTGAACTTTAACCTCCTGATGACTGAGCAGAGGGACTAGGAAAGGCACGACTCCAGACTCAATCACCATTTGGATCTGCTCGTTACCTCCGTCTGTCAGATATGACACTGCCCACACTGTGTCCACCAGAATCTACAATAAAATCATATATATATATATATATATATAATAGTTTGTTGGCCCATCTGTTGTCATTTTTGTTGTAACACTATTGTAATATTGCACAAAATCTACAAAAATCTACTTTGTCTGAAAATCTACTAAAATTTTAAAAGGTGAGAGGGAAAGAGAGAGACATGGCTGAAGATCCATATAATTTAGGTTGTATACACAAACTAAACTGAAAGAAACACTTTAATTACTCACATTAATATCAGTGTGGTATATTAGGACACTCAATGCGGGAAGAATCTGAAAAGAGTGATGCAGAGTATTAAGACATATCAAAACCCAAATTAGAATAACAATATTAGTGGTGGGATATGATAATAGTCTCATGTTTCATGACATTTGGCATTACAGTGTATACAATAATTTGCAGCAATTTGCTCTTTTTTCTACTCACACTCTATGCATATGCGAGACATTACAAGATATTTTAACATGCTTTATGTGATAGTGAAGTTACTGAATGATACACTACTGATTTACTGTAATGTTTAATAATAATAATTAGAAAAGAGATTTTCATGTCAATGAAAAAAGGATTATTCCATTACTATCCCATATGGTTGCTACAGATTTTCTAAGTGATTGTTATGGTATTTCTAGGTGATTGCTATGATATTCCAGGTAGCTACTGTGGTGGTGCAAAGTAATTTTTAACGGCTTCTTTAATTTTTTAGGTGGTTGCACCAACAAATGAACAGTGTCACCACTCAACCACAATAATAATATAAAAATAATAATAACAGTGTAATTAGTGTGTATTACAACATATAGCAAATTGTATGTATATCTCCTATGCTTACAGTGATGAGCAATTTATTTTTTCTTCTATTACCCCTCATTCACACACACACACACACACACACACACACACACACACACACCTCCTGCACTGTCTCCATGGGTGGTGGTGGGTCTTTGTTGCGGCAGAGGTTGACGATGACCCAGGTGACATTGCGTAGAAAGGACAACGGTACGGTAGGGCAGATGAAGGACAGCAGAGGCTTTACTACACCCAGAGAGATGACATAATCCCTGCACTGAGGCCCATCTCCTACAGACACACACACATAGACATTTTTCACTGCACAATTACATTATTTACCAGTGATGTTCTCCGACTAGTTCACCAGTATAAAATAAAATGTGTGGATTCTTTTATTAGCCTAATGTCCAATAAAAAAAAAAAAAAAAAAAAAAAAAAAAAAAACAATGCTAATCTAATTCAGGTTATTGTTTCTATTGTGTGGCTTTGGCAGTACTTGCAATCCTAAACCTGTGTCGTGTCTCACCAATGATGTTGCCCAGCGCCCACACTGCCTGCTCACACACATTCTGGTGTGGGGAGTGGAGCAGTCTCAGGAACAGTGGCACTGCATCTGTGAACACAGCAGGAGAACAGCTTTATCAGGGGTACGACTAGCAGACAGTGCCACAGTTATTTAACACTAAATGTAGTCATTGTGATATACACTGAAACTGAGCTACAGTCACTCATTAGGATGAATATGTATTAATAACACTCTAAAGGTAGGCATTGTGAAACACAATGAGGCAGAGCTACTGTCTCATTAAGCTGCATTTTTCAAATATTCCCAGCATTTTCTGATTTGGGGTTGTATTGCATAAATCACATTGACACTCTGTACTTACTGGACTGGACCACGGCCTGTGTCTGAGCTGATGTCCCAGAAGCAATATTCGTAAGAGCCCAGGCTGCCTCAAACTGGAGAGAAGGGCTGAGACAGAGATGAGCAGGCAGACAGACAGACAGACAGAATTAATAACATACTTTCTTTTTACAGAAGAATATACATTTGGACATGTAAAAATGGAATCAGTCAGTCAAATCACAACTACAAGTATCAGAAAACAATATTAATAATTCTGATAATAACACTAATGTTTGTCCCCGCTCCCCATGTTATCTTAGTACACAAGCACTAATTTCATGTGTTCTCTTTTAAATAGTACCTTAACAACCTTGCAATTCTACTGATGCTCTCTCAGTTTTTCCTGCATCCACACAAAAAAAAACTCACTGATCATCTCTATCCAGGCAGTTGACCAGAACGGGCAGGATTCCAGATCGAACCAGATCATCTATAGGAGGGTTTCTATCACTGGACAGCAACTTCCTGAGACAGAACACACATATATACATCTACTCATCAAAAAGTGTATAGAAAGGAACATTGGAACTATGAGAGAACATGGTCTATCATACCTGGCTGCTTGTACTGCACTGAGCTGCAACACATTGTTGTTACTGGAGGCATTCTGTAAGAAGAACACACACACAAACATCAGAAAATGCAGCTCACAACAAAATCCAACAGTAGTCAGGAGACTTATAGTAGACTTATAATAGACTTATAGGCTTATAGTAGATGTAGCCTTCACAGTCACAGGTTCACACTCAACTGTGATTGCAGCAATACCACACACACAGTATGTTACACTAAGTTGTAAACCACATCTTTTTACCAAACCAATTACTTGAATCTGGAGGATTTTGGAAAGACAAAACTTTCTGGGGATGGAGGGGGTGTTTGGAGAAATAATGCTGGTGACAGTCTAGTGTGTGTTAGCAATGTTAACCTAGCATCGCCTATTATAAACTAAAGAAGCAGACATCAAACTAACAACAATGTTTATCTAATGGCAGTAACCAGCCATGCCATTTTGATAATTCACAAACTATATTTCTATAAGGATGAAGTAAAAGCAAGAGGAAACTGTGACTCACCTGTAAGATGGTTTCCAGGGTTAAATTTTGCTAAAAATTAAAGGCAGAAAATATTATAATTTACAAGCTAGAGAGTGTGCTAACTTCAAGCAAAACACGGTATGATTAAAACATTCAAAGTGAGGGTTTGCTGTGAACTTTTAAAGAAACCTACCACTTTGTTTTTTGTTCTTCCAAGGTGGAGGTGAATGTAACAAGACACCATGATATACTAAGAATTCTCACTGTATGTTTCCCTACCTCTTTTTATTGGTTGATTTAATTTTTGTTTTATGTTAAAAAGAACAGTATAAAATAGCACATGTTGTACACTTACTCCTTTAAGATCATTGTCTACATCAGAGTCATCTGCACTCTCACTCTGTGGAACATTCCTTTTCTTCAGCAGGTGCTCATCTCTTTTATTCTAGCAAACAAATTATCAAACAGGAAAAAAGCAGATTACATCACATGAACACAACAAACAGACCCAGTGGAGATAATGAGCCAGTAAACCCTGGCAATGCAGGGTGTATGTAGCCACTGGCCTGTGTGCAAACACGTGTAAAAAAGTTCTTTACATAAAGCAACAGTCACACACCCACATGTGGCACACTGGCTTTGCCAGTGGTCAACACTGCAAAATGCACAGACCCAGAAACAGAGGTTTTAACATTTCAGGTTAAAAGCTGCAATCTTGCTGAAAGACGGAATTTGATTCAGATGTAAGTTTTACACTGGTAAAACTGGGGCTAATTTGTCAGCAGGGTAGCCAAACTATGCTAAGCTAACAGTCTAGGAGGGATTCTAGTCAAACAAGGCAGGCACCCTGCAAAACACCTATTGCCCCAAAATCATGAGGGGGCTTTGAATTAAAAGCTGCAAATGAAAACTAAGAAGTTCCACGGAAATCAATAAGCTAGTCGATAATGTTTTTTGTTTTTCTGTAAAGCTTCTTTGTGACAACATCAGTTGTAAAAAGCACTATATAAATAAATGTAATTTGATTTCTACTGGAAAAAGGGGTGCTAATTTGTTAGATGGCTAAGCTTCACTAAGTTAAGAGTCTAGAAAGGATTCTAGTACATCAAACTAACCTTTCCATTCAGATCTGTGCACAGGTTGTGTTAGTGCTAACTAGCTAGTCGGTCCCTGATTTGATTCACAAAATAATGGCTATAATACATACAAATATATATTTAATGTTATGTAAAATCCTAGAATACACTTAATTAATTTTATTATCATTAGAACTAGTTTTGCTCCCTCTTACTGAAAGGAGCAATATAATTACACACCTTTCTCAGCTCTACGGATACTTCATTCCGATGTCTTCTCATTGCCTATAAGAAAAAGAGATTAAAACTATTATATAGACATGTAAATATACATACAATTATCAGCCATAACATTATAATCATTGCCAGTTGAAATTAATAACATTGATGATTGGGTTCCAGTGGAATCTGTCAAGTTTTGTATAGGTTTTCATGCAGCATGTGAACAGTCAAGTATTAAAATTGATGTGCTGCACACAAGAAATGGCAGGTGGTTATATCTTTTGGGTACAAATATAAAGACTGATTATTAAAGAGCAGTTCACATAGGCTGTTTTCAATGCATTCACAGAACCAACAGATAGACATCTGTCAGGAACTTTGCATGTGAATGAATGCACACTTTAATCTCATATTTTAATCTAACACTGAGGGCAAGACATCATAAGCTGTACACACACTGAACTCAAACAGACCCCTCACAGCTGGAGGGCAGCGCTGCTTAGCTGGTACAGCTGCCTCAAATGAGGATGTGGAATGCTCTGCACTGGGAACCAATTAAACATTTTATTCATTTCCTTACACTTCATTATTGTCATCTTAAAAACTTAAAACAAGAGAATGTCCATAAGAAAAATGTGTGGGAAAAGTACACAAATCCTTAATTTGTGGAAAAAGTAGAAGTATCTGAATATAAAAAGCAGAAGTGAATGTGTAAAGTGGAAGTTTAGAACAAAAAACACTTTAACTATTAAGCACTTTTTAGATTTAGACAAAATAATCATCTTATATATACTCGTTATAAACCACAGCAAATCAAATTCTGGTTGACCATAACGGTGATGCTGATCCACCAATTTGGTCTTTTTTTGTCAAGCATTATATTGATGCCTGCTGGTAATGCTTGTCAACCAGAAAGGTCAGACTTGGTCATACTGGTGGTCAACTTTTTTGGGGGTTGATTATGCTTGTAAACTAATAAAACCATCAAACTCAAAAATACTCCATGCTGGACAAGAGCTAATAGGGCCAACCAGTTTAACAAACGTGACCAATCCGAGCTGATAAATATTTTTTCCAGCAGTATTCAGATGATCTAAGCTGTTTTTTTTAATTGGCCATCTAAAAAAAAACACTGGTGATACTACTGGTGAACTAACTGGCTAACCAGCTCTTGACCAGCACAGTGTATGTTGCATTTGCTATGCTGGTCAACCAACTTTATCCTGGTGATACTGGTCAATCAGCTTGGTCTTGCTGGTTATTTTGGTTGACCCTCCTGGGGATGCTGGTCAACCAGCTTGGTCTTACTGGTTATTCTGGTTGACCATTCTGGTGATACTGTTCCCCACTTGGTTGTGCTGGATGATCATTGTGGTGATGCTGGTCAACAAGCTTGGTCTTGCTGGTTATTCTGGCTGACCATTCTGGTGATGCTGGTCAACAAGCTTGTTCTTACTGGTTATTCTGGCTGACCATTCTGATGATACTGGTCAACCAACTTGGTTGTGCTGGATGACCATTGTGGTGATGATGGTCAACAAGCTTGGTCTTGCTGGTTATTCTGGTTGACCATTCTGGTGATGTTGGTCAACAAGCTTGTCCTAGTTGGTTATTCTGTTGACCATTCTGATGATACTAGTCAATCAGCTTGGTCTTACTGGTTATTCTGGTTGACCATTCTGATGATGCTGGTCAATCAGCTTGGTCTTACTGGTTATTCTGGTTGACCATTCTGATGATGCTGGTCAACCAGCTTGGTTGTGCTGGATGACCATTGTGGTAATGCTGGTCAACAAGCTTGGTCTTGCTAGTTATTCTGGTTGACCATTCTGGCAATGCTGCTGATCATCAAGCATGGTTATGTTGGACCAGCATGGTCAAGCTTCATCATACTGGTTATCCAGCTAGCTAGCTAGCTAACGAGCTAACTAACTAGGTCAGGTTTATCTTGCTTATAGACAAGCTTAAGCATCAAACTCAAACTAAAACATACCCAGCGCTGGTCAAGATCTAAACTGGTCAACCAGTTAAACAAGCTCGAGCTGGCCATGTTGTTTTTAGCATGGTTGTTTATGTGTAGCTAAGCTAACGCTAGCTAGCTTAGCCAGCCAGTCGGCTCTAAGTATAATATACTAAACAGACGTGTGTGTATTTATTTGTGAGGGCTAGGTGTGTTTAACACCTACTGGTTTTGTTAGGAAAACGATAAAATCGTCTAAATGTTGTTAAACGAGTCAATTGGCAAAACTACAGTTGATCAACTTGCGGTGCCATGTTTTCGAAATTCCCCGTTCCACCTTAACTGCTGCAGCAGTTGTATTGTAGCGCCTGAGGCGCCAGAATGCAACTGCTGTAGCATTTAAGGTGGAACGGGAGATTCCGAAAACATGCCAACTTCAGCTTCGTCTTAACTCACATAGATGAGCAGCTAGCTAGCTAACTAATTACTAAAAACAAAAAGGCGACTGTAACGCTTTTGAAACGCTAATAAAATAGCTCACCTCTGCATCACGTCCTTTGTTTTTAAAGCTTTTTATACGGTGGTTTTCCAATGCTCCGTTTTCTGCCATGGCTGCAGCACTGAAAGCTGCACGGTGTGTGTTCCTCAAATCGAGAAGGTCCATCTAACGAGGGTGGACCGCACTGCAGTCATTAAATTTGTTGCATTTACGCTGTTACCAGTTTTTCACCTTGTAGCTAAATAGCTAAACATTAAAATTATTTTTCTCAGTCTGGTAGGTCCTTTAGATATCTCATCTGAATATCTTATATTGTTGTTGCGATTAGCATTAGCACAGTTGTCTCCTTCAGGGGATTTTTAATTTTTTGTTCTGTAATGTTTTCATAAATTACTAAGATATATAATTATTTGAATTATTTACACTATATTACCATTTTTTCTCAATACATGGGGTTTAATATAATGTAGGCCTAGACTTTGCAGCTATAACAGCTTTATCTTTAGTGTAAACTACTGTAAAGGTTTAGGAGTGGATTTCTTGAACATTTTTTCAGAATTGAATTTGTAAGGTCAAACACTGATGTTGGACAAGAAGGCCTGGTTTGCTCTTGTCTCCACTCTAATTCTTGTATTGTGCACCGGGCTGAAGTCATGTTGGAACAGGAAGAAGCCATCCCCAAACCGTTCCCATAAAGTTGGGAGCCTGAAATTGTCAAAAATCTCTTGGAATGTTGAAGCATTCAGAGTTCCTTTCCTTGGAACTGAGTGGTCAAGCCCAACCCTTCAAAAACAAGCCCACACCATAATCACCCCTCCACCAAACTTTACACTTGGCAAAATGCTAACAGTCAAGTAGTCATCCATCAGATTGCCAGGTGAAGAAGCGTGATTCTTCACTCCAGAGAACAGTGGCTCTGTCATTTTATGTAGTCTTCCACTTTGTAATTATACCACTGACAGTTGAATGTGGAATGTTTAGTAGCGAGGACATTTCAAAACTGGAGCTCCTGAGAGCAATCCATTCTTTCACTGTTTGTAGAAACAGTCTAAATGCCTAGATGCTTAATTTTAGACACATGTGCCTACAAAAATTAATAAAAATGAACACCAATATGGTAAAAACAAAATGTTTCCACATCAGCATATAAATCACTTTTACTCAGACTTTGACAAGATTTGGTTCAGTTTTCAATGATAATACATAAATATTGTAAATAAAACAAGTCACTAACATTGATGATGTGTTTGACCAGCTTTCCTGGAGAATCCACACACTTCTGTTCACTTACTGTAGTGTTTGGGAATGTAGTTTTTTTTTAGACAAAAACATAAAATAAAACTAAAGTTAAATAAATTAAATATGTATTGTTTTAAATCTAAGAAACATACCAACAAAGACTGTGATATAAAAGTATGATATGTATTGCACCTAAAATAGAAATTAAATATGTTCATATGGCATTTTGAATAACAGATATTTGATAGTGTTTTGCTAACAAATTTTCCCTCACACACACACAAACTAAATACACTCTCACACACACAAAACTGGCTTGTCTCCTATATACAATGTCGGCAGCAGTAGCAGCAACAGAGAAGGCAGACGCGAAATGGCAAGAAGTCAGAAGTAAGTTTACATCCATTCTAACACTGCCGCTCGACTCTTGGCCTTGTGGGCAGCATCTCTTTGAGTGTGTCCACAGCTTCAAAAGATCTGCTGTTCAAATAGGATCTTCTCAAAGCCTTGGGGGGGAGGATGGTAGAAGTCGCTGAATTGGCAGTCTAAGATAGCACTGTCATCCACTATAAAACACAAAAATACACACAACATTCAAGTTCAAATTCAGCACATTCATAGAACAATTGAACATAGAAAATTGCGATTATCGACTGATGGTTTAAGGCTGCATTGTGCTGGAGGTAAGGGCAAGCTTTTCATCATAGATCTACTAAGAATATTTTATTGCATCACAGGGTGCTTGAGAAAAATATAAGACATTCTGTCCATAACTAAAGATTAATTAGATGTGGACCATGCAAGATAATAAATACCCCAAAATCTAATTAAATTTATTTCAGCCAAAGGGAGAAATACCAACTCTCAGGGCAAAGCTATTGAGCTGTCTGATATTTAGTGGATCTGTACTCAAGCTAGCTAAGCAAAGGCAAGCTTAGCAATTGTACTACATAACCAAGACACCACAAGCAGAAAACTTTCATTTCAGCTTCTTGTTGATCCAACAACAATCTCTTGATCTAAGTCATTCTTGTCTAAATGTGGGCTGTCAATCAGCCACTCTTGAGTGTGTTCTGTGATGCTATCCTACCAGCTAACTAAGCTAAGGTTAACCAACTTCTCTTTCTGATTCACAACAAACAAAAAACTAGACAAAATGAATGCAAAAGGAAAACAGAAACAATTGATATTAAGGACAGACCGTAAACTATAGGGAACACAGTGCCTCGAATGCCTGTCGCTGGACACTGCATATTCTTCCCATTAAGATACAGGTTCAGTTCCACATGGTCATAGGTTAAACCCTGAAGGACACAAACACAAAAGGACACAAATTCAGTTATCTTCATGGAAAAACATATTTTCTTAAATACACACGATACAAAACAATTAAAACAAATATTGTCAGATTAGTCTACAGTTATATCAGTAAAACTGTCCCAAAATGTTAATCTTAAGTTTAATTAAATACAAATTAATTAACTGCACGACACTTTAACTCACCACTACATCTCCCTCCTGAGGAAGGCTGTTGGCTGGTAGGCAGTTCTTCTCCTCATTGTTGTGGTAGACCGAGCCATCATGTCTGAGTACCAAACTGTGACTGTCTCGACCCAAAGGAACCTGGTTCAGATTCACCTTCTGTGTGGCTACTCCTACTCCCCACACACCTACACAAAAAGCAGGAATTAGCACCAGAGAAATCTGTCTACAAACTTTTAAATATACACTTGTCAGCCATAACTTTAAAAACACGGACAGGCAAACTGAATAACATTCATGATCTGGTTCTAATAGCTGCTGTCAAGGGGTGGATATGCTGTATTAAGCAGCAAGCAAACAGTCAGTTCTTGAAGATGATGTGTTAGAAGGGCATAATTTTCAATTATAAGACTCTGTGCTGTGTCAGCACGTAGACACGAAAAATCAAAAGCACCACAAAGGAGGCCAACTGGTAGAACAGCAACAGGGTCATGGGCATCTATGGATCATTTAATACCCACGGGGAACCACCTAACAAATTGTAAGGCTTAAAGGATCTGCAGCTAATGTTAGTCTTGGTGGCAGATATCCCAGGATACATTCAGAGGTCTTGTGGAGTCTATACATGCATTCCAAATAATCATGCAATAATTACTAACACTACTAACTAGTTTTTAAGAATAAAGTACATATAATACAGTGTGTCAAAGCTGATTGGGACAAAGCCCATAACTTAGGGTGCCATGAAGCCACCCTTCATCATATTTGGTGAGTGGTTTTAAATGTATGGTTGCACATACTATCATGAAAAATTCATAGAAAAGCTACTCTATTACAGTAATTCAGTTAAAAATGTGAAACTCATATTATATAGATGTATTAGACACAGATTGATCTATTTTAATAATTCATTTTTTTATTACAAATTATGGAAACCCAAAAATGAGAGCCACAGAAAATTAGAATATTATATAAGACCATTTGGTACTTTTGGCAGTATGCCAAGACCTGCTGAAAAAAGAGGGAAGGATTAAGTGCTGTAAGAGTTCACGGGAAAACACTGCACTGACTTTGGACTTGATATAACACAGTGGACCAACAACAGCAGATGACATGGTTCTCCAAACCATCATTTACCATCAGTAAATTTTGCATTTCATTTGGAAATCAAGGGTCCAGAGTCTGGAGGAAGAGTGGAAAGGCAAACAGTTCAAGGCTGCTTGAGGTCTAGTGCAAAAATTCTACAATCAGTAAGAGTATTCGTGCATCCCTAAAGTTTAAATGTGAAATGTTCTGATATTTATTGTGAAAATACGTAATCTGTTGTGTCTGTCACTTTTGGAGACGAAGTTGAGTGTAATCTGAGTGAATGAGCAGTCCATAACCCTTCCTCATAAGGTGAAGTGCATTGCAGTTACATATTAACGACGAATTAATCGCTTACCCGTTGACTGGATCTTGAACTCAAAGTAGCTCTTGTTCTGGTGGAGAGGGGCGTTGGCGAGGCAAGCTCCAGTCCCACATATCCGCCTCCCACTTTTCACTATGACCACATCCGTCCCTGGAAAAAGCAAAAGACGAACTGAACCTCTCCTCTACACGGCCAGAGCTCACTGATTTAACTCGGTATGTATCTCTCAATACTCACAAAAACAGGGGCTGAGGGTGGGAGTTAGATTACTGGGCGAGTAAAAGCATGTTTGTTTATGAGATCGAAATCTTTAGAGCAGTCGATTCACATACCAGAGACAAAACGACGGACTAAGAACCCGAGACTCAGAAAACTCAATAACAACTATCGATTAATCCAGATAAAATGTTACGACATAAATTATTCTTTTAAAAAATAAGGATGCCTTTTTTGGGATTGTCCGTTCCACCTTAACAGCGCAGCGGCTACAGTTCAGTAGCTAGAGGCGTTTGAATGCAACAGTGCAGAATTTAAGGTGGACAGGACTTTGCTAGCGTTAGCTGGTGTTAAACTAGCTTAGCAGATTTATCGTAACATCTAAACTAGCTACGCCTCCCTCGCTAACGCTTGGAACCCCGTATTCTTACCCATGTGGTGAGTGTCCAGCTGTACTGTGGGCATTTCTTTGAGGGGTATCTGGCCCGATGCCCCATCGCCGCAGCAGCCCAGACAGCACGTAAACATTGCAGCCATTACAGTGCCGAAGTCGAGTGGGACTTTCGCCAGTGCAGAAAACCTGTTGTATTTCACACCCGTATTCAGGAAAACTCCGCCTCCTGTGCTCGGATTGGCTAGTAGGATCCCTATCCTCAGATAGGATTGGCTAGTAGGATCACGTCCTGTTCATCCCGTTACTCCAGACTTGACTGTAACTGCAGGACGCTAGAGGGCGACAGCGAACAAGTTCTCCTCATTGAATGGGTCACTAAAATAGTCAAATTGAGTATTGGGTATAAAAGTTATATTTTGTCCATTTTGTCCATTGGTATTTAGTAGTTTTTTCCAATCAAATTTACGAGATTTTCATTTTTGCCCTCAACATTTCAGGAATCGTTTCTCAATTTTTATATTTTTCCTTTTTTGCTCTTTTGCTTATTTCTTTACTAAACTAACGGTAACAAAATGATTAGAAACGTTACACTGACCCTGAACGTTTAGAAGAATTTAAGGGCACATACTGAGAATATATAGAGATGAGAATTAACGGGGCCTGCATGGAGAGCTTACCCACTTTTCTTACCCGTTATATTAGAAAATGAGTTTAAACCGCTAGAGGGAGCTCATTGAGTCCTCAATGAGTCCTCAGTGAATGGAGCTAAACGGCTAAAACTCATAATAAAAATAGTGTCCAACTGCTTATCCAAGACATTACTTTAATTTTAAACAGTAGAATAAAGTATTTTACTAAAACAGCAAATAAAATCTATTTGCATATTTCCATTTTTCTTCAACAAACTATTTTGCACAACAAAAACACTAGCATTACAGCTACTGAGCTCTGACTGGTTGGTGAGCTGATGGTAAAGTTACAGCCAGAGCATGTTTAAAAGGTTTATAAGTGGAGTTTAAAAGCTTTAAAATTAAATTTTGTGCATTGTACATTAATACTAAAGTCATCCAAACTATGAAAAAATATATATATGGAAAAAGGTGTTAAACAAACCAGAATATGTTTTATATTTTAGATTCATCAAAGGAGCACCTCTTGCTTAGATGACAGCGTTGTACATCTTGGTTGGATTTTCTCTGTCAGCTTTAAGAGGTAGTCACCTGAAATGGCTTTTAGTTAACAGCTGTGCTGAACTTGTCAAGAGTTTATTACTTGAATTTCTTAAGCCCCTTAATTTGTTTTGATCAGTTGTAAAGTTGTGAAGAGGTAGAGTTGGTAAACAGTGAATAGCCATATTTGAGTAATGCTCTAATCTAATATTACGGCAAAAACTACTAGACTAAAGTAAACAAAAAACACTAAGGTCAGTCAGTCAATCTGAAAAATTAAAAACATTAAATGTATCTTCAAGTGCTGTCGCAAAGACCATTAAAAACATTATGATAAAACTGTCTCTCATGAGGACCACCCTGAGAAAGAAAGACCAAGAGTTACCTTAAAGGATAAGTTTATCAAAGTTACCAGCCTCAGAAACCGCAAGTTATCAGCACCCCAGATAAGAGCACCTACATTCTTCACAAAGTATTTTGGTTTGTTTAACACGTTTAAGGTTACTGCATGATTCCTTACTTCCTTATGATGACTTTATTATTAATTTACAATGTAGGAAAAACATTGAATGAGAAGGTGTGTCCAAACTTTTTACTGGTACTGTAAATGTCTGCTGTGCGGAAACATTTTATTTTGTTCTGTGTTAAGAGAAATAGTAAAATTTTAATACAAAAATGATCAAACGTTTATAAACTAATTGAATCTGTTCAATTTATTCTCACCCGGGAGCAACAATCCCGGAAGATGTCCTTAAGTGGGTTTCTCTCCTCTCTAAAAGGTCTCTGCTATAGGCATATATGACTGCACGACGCTAGAGGGCGGCCGCGAGTGAGTCCTCCTCAGTGAATGAAAGTGAATGGAGCGGAACTATTAAAGGGCTTATACAGAAAATGTAAAGACAGGAGAATGCCCACTTAAGAATGTGTGCTGGCTTTGTCAGGGCCCTCCTGAGCGACTTCAGTAGGCATGGTTTGGTATGGATGATTTTTAAAGCTTTTCAATACTGCATTCTATTTACATCAGGATTAAAATAAAACCCAAAGTGTATTGCTAGCTACAAATTAACATTAATATATGAGTAATACTTACAGTACTTCATTGGTAATTAAAGAGGCCAAATATTTAAAGTACAATTGGTTATTGTAAAGAATAATAATAAAATACAGTATTATAACATATTTATTTATGCCAACTCACTTTAAGAAAGCTGTAATGCTCTGTAATTTGTTTCACTTTTCTTGTTATATGGTAATATGCTGTAATATTTCTCCACAATTTCTCCTTTATTGGCAACAATTTTCACTATTACCTGTCTGCAAAATGTACAAGAAGCTTTTTATGTTGTAGTTATAACAGACGTTGAACAGTACCGTGTGTACGACTGATTCAAAGACACACAAATAAATAAAAGTCATCTTTAAAAAGTTGTCTCTTCTGCCATGGTGAATAGGAAATCTGACCGGTAGGAGTATTCCAGTTACAGTTGCATATTTGGAAATAGGGAATTACGATTTTTAAGTTGAAATGGAAAGCAGCATATGCCTTTTAAATACTATCTGTCCGTAAAGCCAGTATAAGCTTGCCAGCCTCTCAGCACACAGTACCAGTAATTCTAGCATCTTTGTTGTCCAAAACCTGTTTGCTTTAGAAATTTAGAAATATACAGGTAGGTATTCTACGATATTTGGTGAAATAAATTATTCTACTTTCTAAAACTGAAGAAATATCCAAGACAAGTAGTTAGGCAGTATTTTTAACTTTGAAGCTGTTTAGCTTCATTCACTCCCATTCATTAAATACTTACTGGTGGGCTCCCTCTATCAATCTGCAGTCATTTTTTGATGTAACAGGGAAATAAAATGTGGCCAGGCTCTCCATTAATACACTGTGGTGTGTATCCTACAGTTTGGTCAATTTATGATGTTTGTATTAGTTTATGTACCTCTGTTTATCTGAGTTAATACCTTTGAGACAAATGTATAGGTAAAATAACCCTTGTTATAACTGGATATGCCTAATTCAAAATGAAGCACCCCTTATCCTACTATTATCCTGATACATCACTAAAACAGTGAATTCAGCTTATATCCCCTGTATGGACATAATATAAAATAATATAAAAGCTTTACTAACCACAAGTTAGCACGATATACGAGACAGAGGATAGCGTCCTGTAAAAGTTACAAAACATTATAAAGAGAATAATTTACATCAACTTGACAAACAGGAAAATCATAATCATAAAAAAATAGTTAAAAACATAGCCATAACATTAAACCCATAGGCCTACTACTCATATCAGTTCTTTTTCATGACCACCTCTTTGTTTTAACACTCATTTAGGAGCACTTTTTTTGTTCCATAATTGTAGTTGAAACTGTCCTTCTGTTTCTATGTATACCTTACTATCTTCATTTCATTTTGTTTCATTCCAACATACCACTGCAGTGCTGAGAATGACCCACCTCCCAAATAATAGCTGCTCTGTGGTGGTCCTGCGGGGTCCTAATCATTAAAGAATAGGGTCAAGGAAGGACAAAAAAAGTCATTTTATATTGTCCCTATATGATCTATGGTGGAGCTGATAGAATGAACTATGACTAAAGAAACCACCGGTGCTATCAGAACAGCTCTGTAAGGTGTGAGGTGGGATCTCCATAGACATCAATAAGCCTTAGGCACCCATGACCCTGACACTGGTTCACTGGTTGTTCACATTTGAGATGTTGTGATCCAGTCGTCTGGCCATCTCAGTGTGGTTCATATCAAAGTCCCCCAGATTTTTACGCTGGTCCATTTTTACTGTTTTCAACATCAATTTTAAGAACTGACTCTTCACTTGCTGCCTAAAACAAATATCCACTACCTGAAAAAAGTAATTTAAACCAGATAATTAATTATATAACTGTCACCTGTCAGTGGTTTTAACGGTATGGCTGATCTCTTATTTGACTTTATTCTGCTCTCTCTTTTCCTACATTCGTTTTAGTTGGTTCTACTATTTTCCAGGCCAGGGGTCATCAAGTTCAAGCGTAGAGGGACAGAGACGGTCCAGCATACCCGCACAGGGATAAACTTACTAAAAACTGGACTGTGGCCCCCTAACACCTGAGTTTCTGACCCCTTTTTAAGACTTCCTTTATATTGGTCAGTTTCATTCGATGTGATTGGCTTGCTTCACACAGTAACAGGCTGTCAGGCAGCATCCTGCAGAACAAAACACAGCATTTATTTTTTACCACCTCATTTATTGCCCTGAATACGGGTGGAGAAACGACAGAACGCTGTAGGCAGGCTAAAAAAAAGGGAAAAAAGTGAATCCCTGGATCAAACGTTACCGCCACAGCGCCCCTCATCCGCGCACTATCCCTTCCGCGCTCTGACCAATCAGCAAAAGCGCGCGCTCACTGATGGCATGGAAACAGGGGAAGAAAAAAATCGAGGTCAAAATAAACTGTCGCACGTGACACGGTGACGCTTATTGGGTTATCGATGCCATCATCAGCTGGCACAAGCACACAAGGGGCGGGCAGAGGGTGTGCAGTATAAAAAAAAGATGATTAATCAATAATATTTGTAGTGATCAATTGAATACAGCGGCGAGAGCCCTCTAACCTATAACATCGATTAAGCATCGATTAGCCTTGACGTGATGCAGTGAAGTGAAGTGATTGGGGGCGGGGGAGGGGCGCAGTTTCTCACGTTGCGATGTTTTGCATAGCAACAGACCAGCCGGCAGCGCAAGGGAGCGTCTCTGTTTGTGTTGCGTGGTTTGAAAAACGAAAAATAATAAAACTTTAAGTCAAGAAGAGATCAAAGTCCGTGCATGTCACGCGGACATTCGCACCGCGGGCACGTGCGCCGTGCGTGGAATGCTCGGTGACGCGCGTGCGTGGAGGTGTAGCGGTTAAAAGTAGCATCTTTCCACGGATGGAGAGCGTGAAGTCTGCACAGCAACAAGCGCGCGCGCACACATACACACGCACACACACTTACCAGCTGCTAGCTTGAGTGTGTGTGTGTGTGTGGGTGGGTGTAAGAGGGGGGGTGTTTGGTCCAGCTGCTGATTCTCGCTTCTCTCAGCCTTGCGGATCCCATAAACTGTTACCGGTACCGAGCCCGGACCACGCACCGAACCGTGCAGGTGAGGGAGCGCGTGAAGGGTGTCGTTGCTTTTTGTCTGTTTGTTTATTTGTTTGTTTTGTTCATTTGTTTTCCAGTTTCGCGTTGTTTCCTGATCTGCGCGCGAGCTCTCAACGTTATTTCCCGCGTCAACCGAAACTGGAGCTTTTCACGAACTCGTTGACGTTACCGTGTGCGGGGCATCGTCGCGTGCCACTAAACCAGTGCTCCAGAGTGCCGCGGATTTACAGATGCATAAGCAAAGGCAGCTCGAGCGCGTTTACCGTTATTGGCAAATATAATTTTGGCGCGTGAACAACTAGTGGGGCTTGTTTATGTTTATATTAGCATTGGCCGTCGCGTGACAGGGGCGAGAATCTGACTGTCAGCACGAGGGAGGAAAGTTAGGAGTATATAGGCTATCGATCTGTCTCACACGCTCAGGGTGTCTATGGCACGTTTTCACGCTCTTTCCTCGTGCTCTCCTCTTGCAGCCCGCGCGCTCCACTGCCACCGCAGCAATAATAGGCATGGAGCTGCTGGAGGAGGACCTCACGTGCCCGATCTGCTGCTGCCTGTTTGAAGACCCGCGCGTGCTGCCCTGCTCTCACAGCTTCTGTCGACGCTGCCTCGAGGGCGCGCGGGACGGCGGAGGTGGCGGTGAAAACCGGAGGACTCAGCGGTCGCCTTTCAGATGCCCTACGTGCCGCAAGGAGACCGCTCGCGACGGCGTGTCGATCCTGCAGGTGAACTACGCGCTGCGCAGCGTGGTGGAGAAGTACGGCGAGATCCGCCGCGCGCTTCCCGGGATGACGTCGGCTGCACCTGCTGTTCCGTCCGCTCCGTATCTGCCGACGACCACGACGCCCGAGACCACGAGCGAAACCACGTCGTCAACAGCATCACTTTCGTGTCGCGCGCATCGCGACCAGCCTCTTAACATCTACTGCGCCACCGACCTGCGCCTCATCTGCGGCTATTGCGCCACGGCGCGCGAGCACCGTGGCCACCGGCTGTGCGCGCTGGACGAGGCGCACGAGCGCGAGCGTGCCGCCTTCGAGGAGCTCCTTCGCGGTGCGGAGAGCTGGCCAGGCACGGAGGCGGCGCTCGCACGGCTGGATGCGCTGGAGGCGGCTCGAAGGCGCGCGCTTCAGGCGGTGTCACGAGACGCGGAGCGCGGCTCCGACTACCTGGAGCGGGCGTCGCGCACCCTCGAGCACAAGCGCGCGGAGATCGCGGCAGACTTCGAGTCGCTGAAGCTCGCAGTGATGCAGAGCTACGATCCGGAGATCGGGCGCCTGCGCGCAGCTTTAGAGGAACGGCGGCGCGCGCTGCGTGTGGCGGAGTCCCTGCGCACACTCTCCGAGCCGCTCGCTTTCCTGCGGCGTATGCAGGACTTCCGAGAGGCGCTGCGTGCCATAGATGACAACGCGCCGCTGCTGTCGGCGCGCTCGGACGCCGACTGGGACCCGGATGGCGCTCAGCCTCTCTTGCCCGCCTTCGACGTCAACGAGTGGGACCGCGTGCGCCTCGGAGATCTGGACTCGCTGCGCGGACCGCACGAGGGCGGTGCGCTACTGCTCCGGAACCCCGCCCCTCACCCCTCCTCCTCCTGCTCTGCCGGCGGATTCTCTCGCGCACTGTGGAGACTGGCGCTGCTGCTTCTGCCTTTACTGCTGCTGCTATTGCTGCTGTGCGCAGGCGCAGGCGCTCCTGCGCTCAGGCTCCTGCCAGCGGCGGACAGCTTCTTCGGTGACGTCAGCGCCTGCGGAGAGCTGGTGCGTTGGATGACGGCGCGCGCAACGGAGGCGGCGGAGCGCGGAATGAGCCTAATGACGGAGCTGCTTGACACGGCGGCGGACTTCCTCAGCTGAGCACAAACATCTGCCCTCCCCCACCTCCCCCTAATTAACCACCCCCCCACCCCAGACCTGCCTATCTCCCTTTGATTCAGTGCAGGAGTGTGTAGATGCGTGTATTACACTGTAAAATCAGGTATAGTCTGCACTACAGAACTGTTGAATAACAGCAACAGTGAATGTAATCACAGTGATGATACCTAAAATTACAGTTAACAACATTGCTGTGTGTGTTCGAAGTTATTTTCTGTTTATTTAATTAGGAACAGTTTCATTTGGTGTCATATACCATATGCACAGTGCAGTACTGTGCATATATTTTAGGCCCCTTAATCACAATATTTAAAATCACATTGAGTTTTTGTTAAAACAAAAAAATATTCAGGTCACTGTAGAACAGAACAATTTGAAAGAAATACAAGTGTTTTATTTTGTAGAAAATAGTTGGGATTGTGTGAGAAAGTCTGATGACTTCCAAATTTCTTCCAGAAGCCCCCAGCCAGTGTGTTCAATTGCATCACCAGCTTAACTTATCTTAGCTTTAGCCTCCTTAGGCTCTGATGTAACAATTTAGGTGTTGATATGATAATAATTAGAACACACCCATGAGGAAATCTTTGAAGATGTTTTAAATAACACATGGATATTTTATTAGTATTGCACTGAGTGAATAAACAGTGTCATATAAGGATATTTAAACATAACTCTAAAACTTTTAAACCGTATATATTAGGGATGTAATGGTACTCAAAAGTCAATGTTTAATTTGTATTGCAGATTGGATATTACAGTTAGTTCTGATTATAGTGTAAAGTACAAAAACATAAAACTAACCCAGGTTTCTTTTAATTGAATTGGAATGAACAATTGAACAAGTTACAGGTTCTTCCATCAGGTGCTGTATAACACTCCAAAGGATGTAGTGGGTTAATTTAATAAACATTAGCATGTTTCCACACACACAAAAACACTGATATCCAATACAACATGATTTCACCCGTTTAAATAAGATGTCAAAATATTGGTGAAATACTTGTTTATTTTCAGTCCTTTCAAATCAGTGAGAAAAATTTAGTAAGCGATAAAGACACTCAAGTCACTCTCTACACTTGGCAGCAAGAGGGAGATAGAGGGGAGTGAAAGTGAGAGGGAGGAGGTAAGGGGGATAGTGAAATTACTTCATTTAACTTAATTACCCTTAATACCTTATACCACCCAAAACTGCATACACCGACTGGTACAAATTACCATAAGTACCACAAAGTACCATTACACCCCTAATGTACACTGAACTAACAACTAAAGTTGACCACTGACTTTTGCCATGACCTATGGAAGCTACAGAACGCTGCACTGACCTGCTTGTGAGTGTTGGGCCTTTATATCAAAATATCGCTTTTTTTTTTTGCACAGAAGATTCTAGCCAGATGACACTGTTCACAATTGTTACCACCCACTGCACTGTCTACTGTGGATGATAATGCTCTTATCAAATGTTACATTTCTACACAACTTCAGAAATGGCATGTCCTATCTGATACCCACTATATCAGATCTACACACAAACACAATTGTTGACATGCATATTTGTTTCTCAGATGTACCTTAAAATAAATGGTAATTACCATGTTTTAAGTTTGTTGCTACAAAAGGAAGCATTTTGCCTCTGCTTTCAGTAACACTAAACTGAAAACTATTTTTTTTTTATAGTGTACAATACAGTAGCTTTGCCTCTGTGTGTGAGAAAGAGTGTGAAGGGAAATGAGTCACATGCACAGTCAGCTGTGTGTTTTTTTTACTGCTGATGTGTGTTAGTGCTGATTAGTCTAGGTTTAATTCGGTTGGTTTAAAGTTTAATTTCTGAAGCCAAACAAAACCACACACACATTTTAGCCCAAATTTTGTCCTAATAGCTATTTCCTAAAGGTGACTTGAATTTTAAGACCCTTCCCCCTTTCCCTTTCCACACACTCCTTGGTGCCCTCTGAAGGTGAAGTGTTACGTAATCCTGGATAGCAGAATAAGCGCGGGAATGCGAAAGAACACGCGCGTGCTGTTTACATTATTAAAAACAGTGTACAGAAATATTCTACAGAGTAAATTAAACAGAAGCGTAACTACACCGGTGCAGAGAGAGAGGGATAAATCTTTTCTTGCACACACACACGCGTGTCAGGTTTTAGTCTGGTGCTTTATGTCCGTGATGCTCCTCACAGTTATATAAGCTTCACCCTCAGCTCCTATAGGATCTGCTCTGCTGCACACACACGCGCGAGGACACACGATATCGAGACATCAGCTCTGTCAGAAACGCTGAAACAGTTTCTTGCACATGCAAACGAAACGACCGCCGTTTTTATATAAAAAATTGTACACTAAATGACAAGGCTCTTTTTACAGCAATATCACGTCATATTCTCCGATTTTATTCCGATATTTTACATCAATGCACAATTTATAAACGTTTATGCAGTTATTCTAAATTTCCGCACAAATTTACACCACATTTAGAGAATCTACGATATAAGTTCAATATATACACCAAAGGATTTTGTAAATTATATATTTTTTTATCCAATATTAACATTTACTATTTCACAGAAATATTCATTTTACAGAGACCTGTAACGCTGTTTCTGTGGTATTACAAGTTTTATCGTATTATTTCATTACACACATCATTACTCTAAATCAGAGACTTATTTTCTGCACTACGCCATGTTTATGCTTTCAGTTAATTATTCCACACAAATGTAAGCTACATTAAATTCAGACCTTTTATTTGTTTCTGTTTGTTATTAATCTAATATTCCCACACACGTATAAACCAAATTTATGTGCTATTGCGCAATTACAAAATATCTCTATTATTCCACGCGCATTTACAGTACATGTAAAAGTTTGTAATTTATCTGATATAAGCAACATATTTACAAAGAACCAATGACTTATCTAACAAAATTACACCAAAGTCAGTGACATCTACGCTAGTAAATTTCTCAAATATAACAAACGCGCGGATTGACAACGACTAACTCTTTTGCGAAGCCGCGTGTAGGAGGTAAAAACTAAACTTTTATCTTATTATAAAACAAGGAGGAGCTAAAATAGCCCAGAATATTATGGGAGTTCTGGGTTGAGTGTGTGACAGTGTGTGTGTCCGATATCTCCACCTCTCACCCCCTCTTGGTGTTTTAACTCGAGTAACGGGAATCCGGTCAGGAATCCTCGGGTTCGCTCCGGTAAAACCGGCCCGTGACGTCATAGCGGCTGACCGCGGTTTGGCGCTGACGTTGCCGGCGCGCGCGCCCGTGCTGGTGTGTATATTTAGACGCTGTTGCCGGGCAAATTCCGGGTGAAAAGTGAAATTAGTTGTGGCCCCCTCCCGTCCTCCCTCCACCCCTCCCTCCTTCCTCACAACCCAGTTTATAAAAATACTGCTTACATAACCGCACACACATCCACCGTTAATGAGCTCGCACGCCTATAGGAATTATAGATGATTATATTATATATGTATTTAACCCCCCCCCCCCCCCCCCCATGTATCTTTACAGTGACGGTCTGGCAGCTGACAGCACTGCAATCATAACACAAGAGGGTATATTAGTTTATAGTTTTGTTTTTAATGAATGTCACCTTCTTGTCTCGACTTTGCTGATAGTTTGCGTTATGTGATGTTGACGCAGCGCGTGAAGGAGCTGACTGTGCACAGTGATGTTGATCTGTGTGAGTCTTCTTCCTCGCTCAGGCGTGCTTTTATTACACACCCGGAGAGGGTTTACATCTTTCTGCAATACACCTTACACACCTAAGCGTTTACTTCTGCCGGATTTCACAGTAAATTGGGAAAGCATTGCATAAGAACTTAAATAAAGTGTTAAAGAAAAGAAAGTTGTATGTATATGTATTTATTTGGATTGGCGTCCAGTGCATTGTGTGTTTCGTCACGCCTTCGAGGAAAATTTAGGCTGTATAAAACCCCCAACATTTTGGTATTTGCTTCCTTATGTAAAAGTTTGGACACCCCTGGTCAATTAAAGCATTTAAAAAAAAAAAAGATTTTTGCACTTTTATTAAATCTTCTCTGAAACAACATATAATGTGCCTTTACTTTTGCACGTGAATTTTTGCAATATGTCCAATTCTTTTTTAGATCACCCAGAAGTGTCTTTTTGTAAAGGATGTGAATTTTACACTTTATTAGAACGCAATTTGACCAGTGAGCACACAAATTTGCATCTATCCGAATACATAACGGGATAAAAAAAATGCGTTTTAGAAACAAATATATATATATTTCTATAAATATATATTAACAAAAATACATCATATCTGTAGGGATAGACACATACCAAAGGATAAGTGTGTTAAGGGAAAATAGAATGACCGTGTATATGAACTCAATACTGCACTAAATAATAATATAACTGGCTCTATTACCGTCAACAGCGCATTCATTATACTGCATTGCGGGCGGACTTAGACGCAGCTTTATTTTCTGCAGTATGTAATAATTAAAACACGGGTGTGTAATTAACATTTACCGTGACCAGGTTTATCACTTTTCAAATACAGTTTAACTGAATATGCACATATTTAAATTCATATAATTACAGAGTGTGTTTAAACATCTCGAGTCGCTTTAAACCTAGTTTGAGCAGGTTTATAATTTATCTGATGATTATCTGATTGCTGCTTAATAAAAAGTATTTAAAAAATCTTCAAACTGTTATTTACATGTACGAGTCACGAGTTTCACTGCATTTGGACTCAATATAAAAATTATATAAAATTAAAAGTTTTTAAATAGCTCGTTTATTATCCGTTACTTTAGTGTTTAGCCCGCTTGAAATGTTAAGATAATAGTTGTATTGTAAAATTACTTTACACCAGCAAATTTTACAGAAACTACATTTTATTACATTATTGAATATAAAATAAGATCTGTCCCAGTGCGTGGTGCGCTGTAAATTATTTAAAGTTTAATATGAGATTAAAATGTGAGAAAATCTTCAATCTGAACAAAAACGATTATAAAAACCTGCTTTAGTTTATAGAACGTCGGGGGTTATATAAGATCAGGAACAGCCATTTTGCTGTAGAATAAAGGGGCAGATTTGATTGTGAACATTGCGATGCGATAAGTGTTGTTACATCTGTATCTTTTTGATATTTAGGCATATTGTATTCACAAAAATATCATACTTTAAATTGTGATGTAAAAGTATTATTTTTTTCTTACACCACCGTATGTTTGTGCAAAAGTTCTGGCACCCCTTTTAAAAATGACGTTATGTTATATTTTCGACGTTATGTGTAAAAGTAAATGAACAAATTCTCTACCCAATTTAACACTGCACATGATATAGAGACTATTAGCGTATTTTAGAAGTAATGCTAAAGAACAGAATTTTATAATTTAATTTAATATAACGTACTCATTGTGCATGCGTTATTTTAGCAGAATGGCACACGCATTTCGCAAATTATCAACATGTCTTAGAATGCGTCAAAGTAAGTCTGTGTAGATAATATGGCATATTTACACGTGTCTATAACTCAGCATTACGTGTTACACGCGTAACTGTATATTTATACATTTTGCAGATACCATTATTAACATGTAATATTAAAATCTCCCATAACTTGGCATTCTAGATATAATAATTAACATAGTCTGATAAAAATATATTATTTAATAAATAACCCTTCGTTTTTGGGACACAAAGACAAACCGTCAAATTAAACACCGTATTCTCATTACTAAAGCAATGAAAGAAAACCAACACTGAACGGTTAAGAAACATTGTATAATTGTATTTAAACATCACAACATGATGTTTACTACTGGTGACATTTAATATTTCTGGTTCGTTTGAAACGGTGAACAGACACCATCAGTTATACTTGAACTGCAGCTGTTAAATTTACCTCAGGTTAGCTACAAAATGGCAGACTTACATTTCGTCATAAATAAAATAATCAGTGTGACTTGTGTGTGAAAAATATGTTAAAATTGGAGTTAGGTGACATATACCTCATGACAGCGCTCTAAAGCGCTGGGCTGCTGTTTAGAGTTCAAAAGTATCCGGACACGTCCTTTAACGAGGTACTTCAGCTATCTTAATACATCTATTGCTGCACCGAATTTACATAATCCGTATACGGAGGCCCTACCATAAGCACATAAACCCAATGCCAATTAATATCAGTTATCCCTGTAATAAGTTGGGGGAAGCTTTCAGGCACAACGGCTATTCAGCAACTAGAGTAGTAATGGTTTGATCGAGTGCAAAGTTATTGAAACAAGGTTTATGGTCTATAACACTGTCACTGCTGGGCCATAGGAAAGGCTGTTACCCTTTATGCTCCAGTGGTGCTGTAGCATGGCTATGTTTTAAACTTGGATTTCTAAACTGGGATAAGCAAAGACTACATATAGTGTGTGTGTGTGTGTGTGTGTGTGTGTGTGTGTGTGTGTGTGAATAAACAAATTAATTTTGGAGAAACAAGTGTCTTTAAAAACTGACTAAATATATATTATTTAGTTGTAAAACTGAATTTCAACACGAAAGTACTGTGAGTGTTAATTAAATATCCAAAAATACATCTAGTAAATCTAATAGATAACCATCAATACGCATCACTCAAACTAATCAAGGAGTAGGTCAGTATAAATCACAATTTCAGTATCTTAATAATAAACATAAAAACAAAAAACAAGCAAACTAGGGATGACACATTTGATGGCTGCAATTTGGTTACTATCCACAAAGGTGATGAAAACAGATTAAGCCTCACGCAGCTTTGACAAATACAGTTTCTAAAAATGTAATAAAAAAAATGACCATGTATTATTTGAAAATAAAACAATGATTTTCAAACAAGGAATTTAAGCTTTTAATGGGGAAATTGCAAGACTTTATACAGAAAGAGAACAAAAAAGTGACCTTTCAGAACATACACACAATAACAAATCACAAGAAAGTAGAGCTTGGTGATATTTAAAAATTCTATTACAATAATCTCAAATATAAAAATCGCAATATCATCATATATAAGTGTTCATACAGTAAAGAAGAAAATATCCCGATAGAGCTTGGTTTTGGACTATTTCTCAAAAACATTCACTAGAGGGGATCTTTATCTGGCTTAAATATAATAAACAGAACATATCTATGGCATGCCTTTTTCTTATAAGGTGCAAAAATGCATAAAAACAGAGTAATTGAATACATTTTCAAAAACATGTGCTTTTGTTTACATAAGTAATACGGCACTTTTCCAGGTACCAAAGGAATATCACCCAGCTCTACAAAAAATTATATGAAAAAATAATAATAATAATAATGAAAATTACACTCTTGTTCCATCTCTCCACTTTTACCTTTAACCAGCAGGCTTGTGTTGAAGAAGCTGGGTGCTGCTTCTGCTCACCAGAGCTGGACGTGTGATTAAGGCTGTATGTTGGTGATGAAGATAATCCAGTGCGGGTGAGTCAGCTGCGGCCGACACCAGCCAAGGGCCGTCAACGCCGTTACAGGGACAAATGAGCTTGTGCCGACTGGTGACTTCTTGCTTCAGCAGCACGAGCATACTGGAGGCATCTGCCATGTTGTAACTCCAATATTTACATGCTGCTAAAGCAAGACAACACACATACAAACACATACAAACACACACACAGTGTAGTTCCAAGGCACTGATGATGCAGCACAGCATGGCCTGCATCTCTGTATCACCACAAACCATTCTGTGCTGCTACACCACCACCTGAAAAGGGTCACTCACTCATTCTCCTTCTCACACACACACACACACACCCTGCTCGCTCTCTTTCTCTGCTTCATTGCAGGGCTCAGGACATTCCACGACTCCATCTGTAACACAAGAGAGAGATGCTGTAAGTATGGCCTGGTGTCAGTTGCATAGAATTCCACATAATTTTTGTTTTAACAAAAAACATAAAGAAATGGAAAATAAATAAATAAAAACTATATATATATATATATATATATATATATATATATATATATAAATAATGGGACGTTAACATTTAGTCATAAATAAAATAATCAGTGTGACTTGTTTGTGAAAAAAGTGATATGTTAAAATTGGAGTGTAAGATGGGCTGTGTCAATGTGAGGTGACATACTTCATGACAGGGCTCTATATGTATATATATATATATATATATATATGTTTTTATCGTGCAAATGCATTGTGTGTGTAAGTATATGCAAGTATGTATCTATGTAATATCTATATAGTTGTGTATCTACGTAATATTTATTCTTTTACATATATAAGCTGGGTAACATTGACAAATGAACTAATAGTTTATGATTTGAAAAAAAGGTAACTCCCTAATGTTTATTATTTAAAAAGATATTTAGTACAGATATACAGAAATTTCCAATTTAAAAACAAATGCATACTGTTTTACTGAAAGGATTTTACAGATGCATGCACAGCACATGTTCATACTGTATACTAAATTTATTTTTCACTTTAAGTTTCCTTGAGTCTATAAAAATACACTCTACATTCTACAGATGCAACATATATACATCACAAGCATGTTATGTAATATTGTTACATAATAACAGAGCAAAATGATTTTTTTTTAACAGCATGATGAACAGAAACAATGCAGTAGAGGCCCTACAGATGAGAGGCCCCATAGACCCGCTACCGCTCCACAACAGCACACTAACGCCCTGATCATCACTAACTGTCCCGCCATCTGTCGACAGCCCAATGATGCACAAAGTGACCTGCAATGAAGAGCCTCCACTATTCCTGCAGACTGAACACTACTCCACAGCTGATGCCTATAATGTTCCACAAATCATTATTACCTTAAGTGATCTAACAACAGCTTTGTATATGTTTTCCAACAGCCTTGTTAAACTCTTAAGTATATGTTGATTATGAGGCAGCAACACAAAATAAACAAAATCAGTCAGATGCTAGTGAGTATGTTAACCTCTTTATAACACTGTAGAACTGTATATTTGCATGAATCCACAGTCACCATTGTTTGGGTGCTGATGATCTTTGTGAACTCCAAGCACTGTATAAATTTGTTAAGTTCCACCAGCAGCTCACCAGATTTACTTTAAAGTCGCATTAAATAGATTTAACTAGGCACTGGATGGTAAAAAGGAAATGCTGGCCTTCCTCCAAGAAAGCTGAGAATTGTTACACCAAGACTAAAAAACATACACATACATTTAAGCTGCCAGCACTTTTGCACATAACTGTATATACATTAAACATCAGATGTATAAAGGTGTATATTTTATAACAGACTGTATATTTACAATAAAACTTATTTAAACTGCATTTTTAAAATAAGTGAACTCAGTCCATATGACTCTGCATTATGACATCACACACCAGCAAAGGTAAGCTGCACTACTGTGTTTAGAAAACACTTAAATGTTAACATAACAGATCTGAGCATTGGAGAAAAATGTAATTTGCCACCCCTACAGAGTTAAAATTTATAACTTCAAAAGTAGTTAAACTGACCATTAAAATTTGTGCCTAATATATAATCTTCTCAAACTGTGTATGCATAACCCTTCGGTATAATAGCATTCTATGAATAGTTTGAGGTCCTAAAGTCAGCTTTACATCTTAGCCATTTATTTATACAAACATTTTGAATAGTTGGTAAAGTCACCCTTTAACATGTTTTTGGAATGTTACCAAATTTTTGCTGAACATTGAATGTGTTTGCAAAAATAAACACTACACTAACCACAGATCTGTGATGTTCCCACTATATCCAAAGCTTTTGTTAAAAAATAAAATAAAAAAAGAATCCAAGCGGTAAACCCTAATTCCAACAGTCATGTATGTACTGCAAGTGTAAAACTGGTGCAACAAACAATAAAATGATTTTCACTGTCAGTCTATAATGCCTCAACTTTGCACAGTAAAACAAGTTTAGCAAAAAAAATAAGTAAATAAGAGTGCCTGTTTTTGTCATAATGGCCATTATCTCTATATCAAAATGAAATCGACTCTGCCCTACAATTTCCATAAAAGTGCACAATTAAATGCTATTTGTCTACTGTTTAAGAAGGCAGATGTTCAGGGCATAACATTTCTGTATTTCTGATTTCACCACCATACTAAATAGGACCACATTTCTGGAGATTTATTCATTGCACAGGGTACAGCTCGCAAACAAAAAACAAGAGCTTGGCTGATACCTTACTGACTGATACGGATCTGTGACGCCAATGAATAGTGGCTTGTGGGCCAATAATTATAAGGGACCTCAGAGTTCAGAGGATGAATTTATAAACACTCACTTTCAAAGTAGTAAAGGTTTCTGCTATGCTGGTCATTATTACATCAATTTAAAATCAGTAATTCTCTGCAAAGCTGTCAAATTGGAAAAATGAGAAGCAGCTTATTACTCTAGGATTTTAAATCTCAAAAATTACAAGGGCTGATATTTCCTTAAAAATAGTTTAAAATGTGTCCAATATATGAGGCTGTTATTTGATGTATTTACATTGCATCAGAAGTGTTAAGAATTAAAACTGATCATAATTTTTCAATTTCCGGAAAGTATTCTATACAAGAGTATAATATTAAAAAAATAATTTCATAAAAATGTGTATGCGTGTGCTTATGGGGAGTTTGTGGAAGGGTCATTCAAAGAATAGGGAAACACCAGGAAAGCATAAAACTCGGGACACTCGCACTGGGTCGCGTCTCCAGCACCCACCTTCTTATTCGAAAAACTTGAGACCCTCATTTTATTAAAGGTAATAACTTCTTAATGCAACGAGCGTTACATTGTTATGGCAAAAATCAATCAATTCCTGCATTATACTTAATAGTATGATTTTTATGAATTAACACATAGCCCTAAACTCTATACTGACCATATCCAGCCTTTTTCTGGGCTAGATTACTGTGAAGGCCTGACACTTACACAAAAGTGTCCGCCCCCGCTTTCATTCTATCATCAATAATAAATGTTGTGTTTTGGTACAGTGAGTGTCTCATAAAGACAAACTCACTCACCCAAAGTATATTCACTCACACTGTGTGTAAATACATACAAATTCAAACCATGATCAAAACATAGTGTGATCATTCTGTAATCATTACTAATTCTGACACTGACAAATGTGTAAATGTCCCCAATAAAAAGCTGGCCACTCATTGAATACAAAAGCATTAAACAATATATAAAAATAAATAAATAAATTCTGAGCCTCTATAGAGCAGACAAACTAGTGTGATCTTTTAGAATGTCAGGTTCACTGTGTATGTGTATATGGGCAATCCAATAAGACCATTATTGCTGTACATTAAGGGTCTGAGACAAGATAATATACATTTGAAAGATTATAATAAGAATATAAATAAAAAATATATTAATTAAAATACTCTGAATATATTTGAACTGAGCATAATAAGTATAAGTAAGATCTTTGTGAAAAGCGTGTGTCTGTGGGAGAATTGGAGATCCTGATAATGTATGTTTTAAATGCCCTACACAGTTAACCTCTCACCACTCCTGTGTTCAACTAAGTCACATGACCTCTGGATCAAAGGTCACCACCTGCCACACCCCCTGTCATTGTCCTAATGACTGGCACTGACACTCTCTCTCTCTTACACACACACACACACACACACACAAATGTAGCAATAAATTCTTTAGAGCAATAAATTAAGATAAATAAATTTATAAACACACACACATACATATATACGTATATATATGTATGTGTGTGTGTGTAATCTGACTCATCAACTAAATAGGTTTGCCTTCAAAATGTATCATTCAGAAACTCAGTTTTTGACTAGTTCTGTCTGCATGACTGCAAACAATTAAGCTAAACCCAAACCCATTTTTTTATACACACACTACTAACAAAACTCTGTATTTAGCAAAAGATTATGTAAATAATAATAAAAAAAGTTGAGTAACCCATATACACTCTGCTCAATCTCTACTTATCTATTTATCATAAACTCCCACAGTGTAATAAATAAATAATTACAACAGTTTCGATGTGAAGGCATAATGAGGCTTAATAAAGATGGTTAAACCAGCCAAACCAGTGGTACCAGTACACCTGAGTACAAGCAGAAGTCTCTCACTCTCTCTCTTGTGTTTATGTGTGTGTGTGTGTGTGTGTGTGTGTGTGTAATCTGAACACAAGAAAACCAGACAGAAATAAACCTATACATTAAAAACTTATGTTTTATTTGAGAACCTCAGGATCAAACCAGTCATTCTGTTACGCAACTTCCCTTTAAGATACTGAAGCAGCAAGCACAACTGCGCTGGGACATGTATATTATCCATACAGGATTTTTTTTGTAAAATTCTTTTTATTTTTTGCTTTATGGACAGGCTTTTGCTGTATTTTTTTAATCACAACAAATTTGAAATGTTTATAAAATTATTTAAATAAATTAAATTAAATTTATTAAAATGCTTTTAATGCTTATATAAGAACATTCAACAAATTAACACGAGACATTTTTGTAGTAGGCCCATTTGGATACACAAAATACATGACAGCTATCCTAAAATTCAGTATCAGTATGTTCTCTGTCAATCAAGCTGCACTAGAGGGTCACATACTAAACCAAGAGGCGCACAGCAAACCATAGAACGAGACACATTGGAGATTACATAATCACACTCATTCAGCCATCCTTGAACAATCAGGCCATTTTTTTTGCCAAATTGTTGGTGATCCATAATAACTACTTTAACAAAATGGGGTGTTTGCAAATAATTCACATATATTTAACTGTAACTATTTTAGCAAGCAAAAGAAAAAAAATAAAATGAACAATAATTTAGAGAGTACAGGACAAATTTTAAAAATACTTATATATATTTATTAGGAAATAATCTAACTTTTACGAGAATTGGAAGCAACAGCTGAGCAAAAATTTAACACAGAGCAAAGGTCTTTTTATTTTTTTGCATAACAAACATTAATGAATTTTTTTCACTAAAACACACACACCTCCAAATAAGCTTTTTAAAATAACACTACGAAATGTGCAGCTTTTATTATATTGTGGTCAATTTTTTTATTGACATTGACAAATCAGCTGTTATCTAGTGTGTTGCCATCCAGTGAACCTGACAGAACAGCAATAGGGCTCAGTTCTAACAATTATGATGCAACAATTCACCTTGATTCTGAGCAAATGATCCAAAGCACACAACCAGAGAAAAAGGAAATGTGCAGTTACAGCACAGCTCACACTGAAGCACAGGAAAAAAGTATTGCAACAATAAATTATTATAATTATTTATTATACTTAATAAATATTTCATCCATATTTCACAACACTAAACTGCAGAATTCTTCCTAAATGCATATAAACTGCAATCAAACAAAAATGGTTATGCAAACTGCAGAATTAAGCTAATTAAGCTAATAATAGAATGGTGAATGTTCTACCACAGTTTAAGGCCAATTATTAAAGCACAAAAGGCAAAACAATATAAAAGTATATCTGAAGTGGAAGCTCCTTTAGAAGTCATTCCTTGAGTGTGTGTCTGTGTGTGTAATTTAATACATTTGAAAGTTGTGTATTTGTTGTGCAAATACTGACATCAATACCGGCAATATTAAAATGTTCTTTTAAAGCAACATGCCAATATTTCACAAAATTCTATTCTTCCCAGGTAAGGTCTTACAAACCAGAAATCACAGGATTTAACCCTTTTCATGTCTTCTATTACACACGTATTCTTCACATTTTTTGCACCAAGTGGATCCTTACATTGCACTACACACAAAATAAACGGAAACGTTCAGATTAGAAACTTCACATTGCAGTTGTCTACAGGTGCTGGACACCTTTAATAAAAAGAACACAAATTACAAATAAAAAGGCTAAACACAAACAATTTGGAGTCATAACACAAGCTATTAATACTGAGAGTACCACTAAAACAAAAAAATGAATTTAAATACGATACATATTGCTCAACAATGAAACCACTCCTGGTAAACTAACTGCACATTTTGACAATCATGATGCAACACTCTGGAACATGACAAGAAAAGCGTGCACCTGTAGTAGGATAGGAAAGATCCACACTGCAAAGCCCCTGATCAATTAATGAGTGATTAGATTAATTCTGAGAATGCGGTCTGTAAATTCCACTACCTTCACAGCTATCCACAAGGAAACAATCAATTAATAATCAGACTATTAAAGCTATGTTTCTGCCCTATTTGCCGCTCATAAGAACTTGAGTATCCAGTGGACTTTATTTCTTGCATGCACAGGCGTGCACAAACACACACTATAGTTGATCTTTAGATAATGAACAAAAAATTACCCAAATAAGTACACTCATCAACCCAGCATCATGCTCTCCTAACTCTAAATTAGGTCCTGTCTATAACTACCAAAAATATACATTTCCTTGTTTCAACTGTTTGAACAAGGAAATTGTTTAATTTGTACATTAAATCACAAGTCAATATAGTGAATTATAACAATCAGTTAAGGAACAGCTTGGGGTATAAAAAAAATAAAATAAATAAAAAACATCTCACTCACTAGTGCATCCTTAAAGTATACATTGTAATCTAAATCATGACTGCATTAAACACAGATTACACTGAATTTAGCCTCTTGATTAATGATTAATTCACTCAGTCACAAAGGGTACAGACAGAATCACCAAATCATAACATTGTCCAAACTTAAATGTAAAATTGGGAAAATCATTACTAAAACATACAAGTATTTAAAATTGTGTATGTGTGTGTGTGTGTATTAAAAGGTATATAAAAAAACACACACACAAGAGATGTTGTGGTTCACTGGAGGGGGGTTTCCCTATGGTCCCGGCAACCCACGAGAGGAAGCCCACATATTGGCAGCAAATAAAATGCTGAAATATGTGTGCGAATACACACACACACACACACCTTAGTGAGGGCTAAATAGTAAAGCAGTGGGATGTGTAAATCAATCTGGAAAAAAAGAATAATAAAAAAATTATAGTACTCTTAACCAACTTTTGGTAATAGCTTAATCTAGGCATGGATACTGTTTAACAATAAATACAGCATTAAATCCTGTTTAACTGTAAAATAATAAATATTTACTACAAGTTTAAAAACAATAAAAAGGTATATTCCAAGTTGCTGACCCCAATTTAACATACAGTGGAATGGTGGGATGTGAAATGTGCACTTTTAAATGGTCAGAACCTTAGTTAATGCATTGCACAGTCTCATTTCAATACTCCATATCTTTAGTCTGTAAAAAGTTGATAAGATCTTTCTTCTACAAGCTAGGGGCTTTTTTTTGCTATAGATACTTAAGGCCCCTCAAAGCTAAATGCTTTTATTTTCCTGGTCACACCTTAACTTTAGAGTTCTCTATAGATTCATACTGTCATGTATATTATATAAGGGTTGTCACTTTCCAAAATGATCTTAAACTTTGTGACAGATTTAATGATGAACAAATCAATAGAAACACTACAACAAAAAAAATAATAAACTTAACACTGACTTTCACTAAACGTTAGAGGTGGAGGCCTGTCTACCTTCTCCTGTAAAGCTTCCTGATCTACCTGGTGAAAGTCAGTTAGTTTCAAGACTAAGTTAACATTAAACCAGCGGTTAAAGGTAGTTTTCTTTAATGCCAGCTTAAGACAATTACCATCTACAGAAGCCTCTATCGTAGAGCTAAAAAAAAAATGATTAGTGGATCTGTCATGATACAGGGCACGTTTAATTTATTATTAATATATACAGTTTATGAGTTAAAATGTTTAATATGATTTATAATACAGATTTTTTTTATTATTATAATAAATTAATATTAATCAGTGTCACGCTTGATGGCTGCGTATTCTCACATAATGTTGCCTCCTTTAAATGTTCTGCACAAGCTCTATTTTCTTTGCTTTTACTTCCTTGCCGAGTTAGCTGTTATTCGTTTTCCTTTAGGCCTGAAATCCAACAACTTGAACAGATCCTACAATCACTTAACACAATTAGGAGGTAAAAGCGTCCTGTTAATGAGTTAATGACCTCTCTGCATGTGATTTCAGTATGCGAAGAAAGCATGTTTGGTGGGACTGGAGGTTTGGGAGGTTTCTGAGTTAAGACATGTACCCACGTATGCTTGCTTTCACTGATGAGACCTGGGGCTAGGATGTGACGCCACAGCTAGAGTACAGTACAGGGTGTATTATCCAGCAAACAAGAGTGGGTAAATATATCAGCACTTCCTCGTACTGCTGTGGTCAACAATCAAAAAGTTATTACGAATATGGTAGCTAATACAATGCATCTTAAAAAAATACACATCAGGTTAAATATATGCGATGTGTAATAAAATAACTTAACACAGGGCCTCTTAAATTATGTAATCAATTACAATAGATGCAACTGTTATTTAGCAACATATAGCTAAATAAATAAATAAACTAAGTAACAGCATAAACAGCGTTTTGCAAGCTTAGTGTCACACTAGCACGAGGAGATCGCACACATCGTGATGATGCGAGCGCGGTAGCTACAAAAAAGCAGATGTGCGCTCATGCGCTCGCTCCCGCTTTCATGACAAACACGTGAGGTATCGTCAAATTAAATTATATCAAATCAAGTTTATTGTCATATTACATTACTAGTGGTGTATGTCTGAGTGAAACCCTGTTCATAACTCGTGTTAGTACTTAAAACTAAACATACACACAATTTAAAGACAAAAATAAATGTTGCTGACAGTCTAACCTACACATTAATGCATTAGACACGGTACCTAGTTAGGTCAAATGCAGTACTACTAAGTAACTACTAACTAGTAACTACTAAGTAAAGTGCACGGTGCAGTAAGTGAGTTTGTATGAAGTAGATAACCTGTGCTATCTTGTGTAGTGTGGTGAAATGAGTTGTAAAATATAAATATAACGCTAGCAAGCTAAATATTGGAGCTATAAAAAATAGGTTACGTTATTATGTTATGTATTCAACAATGTCATTTGCTTCGGTCCTGATATAGAGTAAGTTAACTGTTAGCTAAAAAACGAAACAGACTTGCTTCCATTTTAGCGAAATTTAGTTCAATAATAAAAGTAAATCCGGTTAACAGCTAAACAAAAATGCTACACCTACCGGCTGATTGGATCTCTCATTCCTTTGTAATGTAAGTGTAAATCCAAAACAATGAGTCAGACAGTCTTCTTTAATCATTGAAAGCAAAAATGAAAAGAAAAATCTGTGAATCTCAGGCTCCTACTCCGCTCTCTGTACTGCCGGTGTGTGTCGGTGCTGATAGGCTGTCAGGGCTCTGCCGTCTCCTCTGCTTCTCCAATCGCGCTCAAACTGCACGTTTTTGAAAAATGCCCCAAAAAACAAGCCAAACTCCGCTAAACGGACAGTGACATCTCCGCCTTCGCCTCACAACCCGGCTCCGCTGAAGCATCCCGCCGGTTTTTGGAGCAGTCCGTCCGCGTTTCGAGCGTTTTCCGTCTCTAAATCGTTATTTTTAGACTCAGAAGCGCACTGTCGACGCTGCCTGGGCGATGCTAGCAGGATTAGCGCCGCTAAGCTAACGGTACCGTATCTTCAGCCTCCACTTCGCCAACCGTCGCCGCCTCCTCCTCCTCCTCCTCCTCCTCCTCCTCCTCCTCCTCCTCCTCCTTTTCCTCCTCTCAGTTTTAAGTTGCTCTTCGCGGACTCTCTCCATTAATGCGGGCCTGCAAAGCTCCCACACCCGGGCCGAATCTGAGTACACTTCCTTCACACATTTTCCTTAAAGGCGAAACGCCAAAAAGTGCTACAGCATCCGCGTTCTCCGAGCCCGTTAGCGGTGAAGCAAATAACCGACCTCCGCCGCGTCCGCTGCCGCTGCTTACTCGAAAATGGCGCCGAAAGCTCCACTCTTCATTCAAATTCGCCTAAGCCACACCCCCTCCTCCGATTGGTAAACCAGGGAGCCGGCGCTCGCTCATTGATTGGTCAGGAGGAATGCACCCTCAAACCGGCTAGCAACCCGCGCACAACAACGGAGAGCCAACATGGATGGCCAACGAATCAGTTTGACTAAAAACAAACAAACAAACAAACAAAAATGGAATTGAAGGAAATTTGTGAATTAAATCACAAATAACAGTAGGTATGATTTTAATAAACATTTTTAAATAGTTAAGTGATGGCTGAACTAATTATTAATTGACTCTATTTAAGACATTATTAAATATTATTAATTTTTAGTCTTAAGAATGTTGTTAATAATAAATAGTTACAAAACTTAACTAGTGTAAATTAAGTTGAGTCGTACTGTCCTGTCCTGTTTATTAATGTACCCTTATTGTAAAGTGTAGATAGCCATTAAGCAAAAAGAAAAAAAAACGTAAAAAAAATGTATAAAAATGTAAATTATATACTTTTATATACGGGGACAACTCTTCTTTTTTGGCAGTAAAATTTCTGGCCTAAAACAGAAGTTATCATTTAGTCTAGTCTAGCCAATCTGTCTATGTTGTGATGCGGAAACAGTTCTTAAATAAAACTTTAATTAAATATTCTACACAATGATAATGCATAATCAAAGTCATTCAGAGTGCATATGTGAGTAAACAAAAGAAAACTAATTTGTGCCACATTTTCCTTTGTTTTTCTTTTATAGTCTTAGAATTCCATATAAGAGAAGAAATGTAAGATTACTACATGGTGGTTTTCGACAGTAAATAAAACGGCCCTATATGTGTCATGCATCATGGTGACCTCTGGATCTTATAAGGGCTGGGCAATTAATCCAATTTTTATTGTTATCGCTCTCACAATATGAGTTTTTACCATAAACACAGAAAAATCCAAACTGCATTACTGTACTGCAACAACAGGGGGAGCTCTTTACACTGCAGACTGCATTTATGTGACATAGTTAGCGAGGCTGGAGACAGAGAGAGGTGGAGGTCCACAGTGAGCCAGGTTAGGTGCTAAATCTAAGTGGGTACATTGAAATCACACTGAACTGTTTTATTTACACATCCACAGTTATTTCGAATATTTTTGAAAATTGTGTAGAAAAAGGGTTTTGATTAGTGCACATGTATAATTATCAAATAAAATCTATAAAAACGGAAACTACAGCTGTAGAGCTGCGTTTCTCTAGCCATCCAAAATAGTTATTCTGAATTGATACAGACAGTCCAGTCCATGTTTTACCCACATCTTAAAAACATGGTTTTCAGAATTCCACGGCTGGAATTCTCCATGTGAAAAGGGGATGATTTAGAAATCATCACGTTCAGAAAAGAAGAAAAAGAAGAGGAGAAAGAGGAGGAGGAGGAGGAAGATTCAGCGTGACAACAGTGAAGCGAGGTAAAGTGAAGTAAGGCTCAGTGAGGCTCAGCCTCGGTCTGCCTGCCTGTACCGCAGCAGCAGCGCCAGTGACGCGCTCGCCCCACTGGCAGCGCGCCCTCTGATTGGTCGAGCTCAGCCCCGCCCCTCCGTGTTTACCTCCAACTGCATCACTCCAGCGGCGGCTAGCAACGGCACCGCGCAACTTATCCAAAAGTATGTGGACACCTGCTCGTCCAGCTTCTCCCTGAAATTGTGCACAGTAAATTTGCCAGTGTTAAATAAACACTGTTAGAGTTAAATTTTACACTCTCAGTGTTAATTTAACACGAAAAGTACCGAATTTACTGTGTAAGTGCACTAAATTCTCGTTGCTGCAGTAACACCCTATAGTCTTGTGGGAAGGTTTCAGGCACTAATACTGGAACATTGCTGTGTGGATATGATTGCATTCAGCCATCACAACCGTCTTAGTAGGGTTAGGTTGTGTCTGGTTAGGTCTAAAACTCTAAAAGGTTTTTAGAGTTGTCATGGTTCTGAAAATAGTTTTTTTTAATGCACATGCTTTTCTTCAATACAGGCCTACAATACTTTCCAAAAAAAGTTGAATAGATGTTTTGTCGCAGAAAATACCAAGCAACAAAGTTTTTCCGGTACTTTGCCTATTCTTTTTGTAAACACATCTTAAGATGTGCAATGATTAGGGGTCATCATTGTCATATTAAAACTCTCCAAACAGTTTCCACTAAGACAGGGCAGGACTTCCGTCTTTGTCCCTCAAAAACATTTTGTTATTTTTATTTTTATTATTTGTTTACTTATTACTAGCCATAAATTATCCCATCTTAACATTTTTGGGATGTGTGCCCTGGAATTTAGGAAATGACATATATTTAGAAAGTGATAAAACATAAAATATCTTGATTTTCATACTGTCTGGAAATTAAATAAGTCCAAGTAAACATAAGATTTTTTTTTCTACTGAAGTTTGAACTTTTTCTTTGTTCACAGTACCATTGTGACTGTCTAGTTGTAAAGAAGGAATAATGGGTTAAGGGTTGTTCTTCGGGGTCTGTGTTCATTGCCTTAAGTTAGGCACCCTAATAATTGTATTTCATTTATTTAAGTTTATTGTTTTGTATTGCCCCCATTCACTTTATTTTGACTTTTGACCTTTTACAAGTACATGGTCCCATCAATCCCTACATAGTATGGTCCTTTAAACTGCAACGGAGTGCCCTTTTATAGCACTTTCATAAATTAAATTACAAACTTGAACTTTTTAGAGGTTCTTTAATCATTACTTATCAACATGCCAATCAACATGTAAAAAGTTAATCCTTGAAAATATATAGATTCCTAAACTGGTTATGTTTAAAATAAACAGTTCCAGGTAAAATATAATATTTACTTTACATATAGGTTCTTTAATCTTTAAACGTGAAATTACCTCAGTGTAAGGTGAGGCTATTATTTCTTTTAAGAGATCTGAATATTCAAACCAAGAACCATTAATGGATCAAAGTAGGACAAACTTACTGCGTCCACATACTTTTGACCATGTATTGCAGCTAACTGTCAACACTGCAACAAAGTGTGACTCTTTGTTTTGACTGTCAGAGACGACAGTTGGTTGTGTTATTTGTGGTGGTGGACAAAGCAAGGAGGCCTGTGTGTTTACAGATAAACCAGATGAGGCAGGAAGTGTGTTGGTGGAAATAGCCCTGTTATAGACACTGTTATGCATGCTGTTATACGCACTGTTATACACACTGTTATACACACTATTATACACACTGTTATACATGCTGTTGTACACGCTGTTATACAAATTCTTAAATGTGCTGTTCTTTAGTGTTTTGGATGAGGAAGCAGAATGTCACAGTATGGACAGAATATGCATTCTTTTAGGTTAGCACTGCAGAATGCATAGCTGGTTTCATAGTCCCATAGTTCTCACACACACCAAAACATCCCCCTGTCACTTAAGGCCAGTGTTTTGAAACTGGAGCTGAACCACACCTTGACACAAACTCCAAAATGCAGTGTGTGGCTCCAGGCCAGCCTTGCTTTGTTTGGTCTCTCTGTTTGTGTTTGGATAATAGGGTATGTGGGCACATACACATAAGTGTACTGCCTTCTCTTCCAGATAATTCTGGCTTTTTTCCAGGATCATCAAACTGGTACAAAGCCTCATTCAAATAACCTCATTTTGCCATATTTCAGCTGGAAAAATTATCTTACTCAGTGACTGATAAAAAACATGAATGCTCTGGTGTCATTTCTTTCCGTTCTACAGAAATAAAGTCAGAATTGTCCGCAATTAAGACCAAGTTTGTCCAGTAAGTGTAACTGTCCAAACAGTAAAGGTTCAATTCATACAAAGCTACTGTGGACCAGTCTAATCTCAGAGCTGCTGTGAGAGAGTCAGCATGCACTAGTTACAAAACTTTTTAATTTTAAATGGTATTTGGAATTGGGAATGTTACAATAGCATATACAAGGGAATGTTACAGTAGTATATACCATACCATATAGATATACCAGAAAAACTGCAAACAACGTTGTACAGGGTGTTTGTTACTAAAACACCAATAACAGTCAAAGACAGTTTAGCAGAGAAAATTAGATGGGCTGTTTTGTCACGGAAACATATGGGGTTGGGGCGAAGATACATATCATATTGCAACCAGTCAGTCAAGGCACTAGACTTGTGGTGGCTTCTCTTTTGAGAGAGATAACAAACAAAATTTTTACATCAGTATAATGTCTAATACTGTTTTGCGCCTGCAGGGATACACCACAATCATTACCTGTAATGTAGCTGTGCTACAGTAACAGCCTCCACTCTTTTGCAAAAGCTTTACACCAGTGGTGGACTTTGTAGTGGTGGTCTCTCTCTGTTTGTCACTCTTTGGACTTTTTCTATAGAGATTATAAATTCTTTGTCTGCATGAGAATGTGTAGGGAGCTGTCTGAATACTTTTGGTATTTGGGACAAACTATGCACTCTGTAACAGGCTAACTGACTCCGCAGTGTAAACAGCAATAGAAAAGTCATAAACTCCCATTTAGAGCTATAGGCCGCCTTGCACACGCACACACACACAGGTCAGCGGATGCTACATCTGTTTAAACACCTCAAAATAACGCGTATAAACTGTTTATAACCACCAGTATTCGCTTTAGTCTTTTACATTGTTATAAACACTGAAGGCTCCATAACAAAGCGCGCCAGAGACATGTCCAGACAAGCGCGCGCGAGCGTCCCTCGCGGATGTCCCGCCCCCGATCGGCGACTGTGCCGATGATGTAACTGTTTCCAAATATAGATCACACAGGAGGCCCCGCCCCGCCGAGCCCGGAGTGGCGCGCGGCTGCTGCCAGTCACGTCACGTCACGCGGCCAGTGTTTTGGTAAACAGGGAGTTTTTTTTTTACTTTTCCACGGCCGCTTTAGCACTGAGGCAAAAGTGAACGTGCCTCTTTGTTTCAGCGCGCGGGCGACACACACTCAAACATTAAAGAAATGACAATACATAACGTCTAAAGGGACTACAAAATATTTAAAATAGTTAAAATAGGAATGGGTTTACATATTTGTTTTAAAAAACGTACAAACACATCCGGACTTTATTATTATTTTCAAACCCTAATTGGGTTAGTTTTATCAGTTTAACTATAATAAAATGTAATTTTATTAATACTGTCCTAATCAAATTGTAACTACTTCTTCAATGTAATAACATACATCTTTTAAAACGGCTGCATGATGTAAAATGTAGGCAAAGTTATTGAGAGCCCGACTGGTATGAGATGCTCCATTCTGGAGAAACTTGCAGAGTAAGAACTGTTTACAGAAGTGGTAAATGAAACCTCCTTACTTTCATCGTAAGTTAATATTCTTCAGTCAGCTAAATGGTTACTTCGACTTCTGAAATGATTTAATGTCTTTTAAAACTTGTTTTTATTCAAATGGTGGGGGGATAAGGTGATCTGCCGCAAAAGTTCCAAAAGAAAAGTGTTTTTCCACTTTTTTACCATCATCAACATTCCATAAAGAATTCGAAAGTCATGTATAAGCTAGTGGTGGTTTTGGATGGTGCATAGCATGGCTATATTTGTGTTGAGTCGTGCCCAAGTGTATCCACAATACTTAATAATGAACTGTTCAATAATGAACTGTTCACCTTGAACACTGAATTACACATGTATTTTGAAACGTAGGTGGACTTCCCCTTTAATACACATGCCAATGAGCCTGAACTCATGGGCTACAGTTTGTTATTTGCAGGATCCTTGTTTAGCTTCCATCTCAGGAAGTACAGCTGGAGTTTTACTTAAACTTCCAACCTGCTGCACCCCTCCCAACACACCTCCTAAAAAGAAGACCCCCCACTGATAGGGTGCCCCCGACCCGCCCCTTTGTGTATAGCTAAACATAGATTTTATTTGTTCAGCTCCAAAGAAAAAGAAAAGTTGACAGACTCACCTCTCTGAAGGGAAGGCGCGCGAGCGCAGGAAGGCATCGTCTGATTTGCATGGAACAACAACAAAGCGCGCCCTCCAACCAGCATTCCCTCGCGGAGATGACCGACGAAGCAAACAAAGAAGCTGGTAACCAAATAGATAAACATAAAGACGAGAAGAAGAGACCGGTCGTCTCGTGCATTTCTGCCTGCCTGCCGTTTCTGCCGGGCGTTGAGGAAGTCCTTTTGTTCCAGCGCTCTTACGCACAGCGTCAAAGTTGCGCGCGAGGGAGGCGGAGCGCGAGAGGAGAGGATCTGGAGAGAGGCGCGCGAGCGAGTAGAGAAAAGAACATAGAATAGGAAAAACAAAGAGGAACCTGGCCAAGAACTATTAGACATTTACATTTTACAGATACAAAAGTGCCTCCTTATTTGCTTTAAAAATATCTAGTTTAAAACTAGTTTGTAGAGGTTAAAATCAAAATATATCTCAAGCTTATACAAATAAATACACAAGTAGGTATATAGCTAACATATACCTTGAGGATAAGTGCTAATTTAGAAACTCTGCGATTGAAGACAACAACTCTGCTGTTCGGAAACCAGTTGGAAGTTCATTCCACCACCTTGCAGGACAGAGAAAATCATGGATGCCTGTCTTGCATGGGTCCTGATAGAAGAATTAAGGGTCAAAAGCCTGAAAGCTTTACTGAAAGCTCGACCTGCTCATGGTACAGATCTGGCTTTGCCATTACAATCAAAGTGAACTGGTCCATTCATAGACCATGTTAGAGTTTTGAATCTGACGGCAGCAGATCTATATCCTACAGGAAGCCAGGGAACGTAGCAAAGGGAGTTGCAGTGCATGACTGGAAGACCGAAGACAAGTCATGCTGCTGATTCTGGATAAGTTGCAGGGGGGTATGATGGCTCGCAAAGGAAGACCAGCCAAAAAGCAGTGGTCAAGTCTAAAAAACATTCAAAAGGATCTGCGGGTCACATGACGCGCCATCACAATTAAAACAAATCTGTGACGTTAGATTTTTTGTTTTGTATTGTTTTGACCTGTCCTCGACTCTAAAGCAAAAATAGTTTTGGAGCGCGAGCGGATCGTCCTGTAGGCAACCTGCTGTGGTTGGAGAAACACGGCTCGTCTTGCGCACCCCTCCCCCACGTTCCTTTGACAACAGGCACACGCGAGTGCATGTATGTATGTCTGATGTGTGCGCACGCGTGCTCGTGTTTGTATATGTTTGCTTGTATGAGCTCAATAACATGACTGTGCTTTCGACAACTTTGCTTTGCTTTCTCTCTCAGCGCGTGATGCCGGTTTTACACCTGTTCGCACCCAGCGCGCGTCGTTTAGGTTAAAGCGCGAGGGCTGTTGCAGCACAGTTGCATCATCATGACATTTGCGGCTCGAGGAGACGTTTATGTTTTTAACGCATCGTCAGTAATGAAACTTACCTTCAAAAATTATGATAAATATTACCTTAAAATTACCTTTAATATTTTGTTGCGTGCGACTATTGTTTTTGTATGCGCAGCTATAGGCGCTTGTTTCCGACTTGGACAAATTTTATTTCTTATATAAACAATAACAACACTTTTAGTAAAAACGTTGTCCTCGTTCTAGATAAAAAAAAAAAATCAATAGCCATGGGAATAAAAACATAAACTTTGTTGCATAAAACAATACATTAACTCACATCAGATTATTCAAAGTTTAAATGTCTTTGGTTTGACAGCCACAACGATGATTCTGCTATTGTTCAAATACTGTTTATATAACACAAATAACTAGACAAAGAACTCTTTTAATGTTCAAATGTTTGTTTGAGTATCATTGTTCTTCTGTATGTGTAACTATCACGAAACTATGTGAAAAACTATGAGTAAAGACACCTTGAATAACCCCTTTTTAATGTAGTGCAGAAACTGAATCATAAAAAACAAAAGACCCATGCATTAAAAATTGGGGTTCTATCATGGCATTGTACATGTAGTTTTATTAAATAATAGAAATGAAAACACGTTGATAGAAATTAGAAGCGTTAATGCATCTCAGGTGCAGAGTAAGGGTATATTTTGGAGACAAAATAACCACTTTTAAATATATCAGAACAGTGAGTTTAGTGGAAGATCCACTGAACAATTTAAACGTAGACCACCTGCAGTGGAGCTTTTCCACCCAATACCTTTCAGAAGATGAAATGTGTTCTGCATTCTTCTCTGTTTGGATCATTTTGGCCTGAACTAAGTCACTGCAGCTCTATAGTGAGAGGAGAGATCTATATTAAAGCAGTACATAGCCTGAACCAACAAACACAGTAAGGAGAATCAGTGAATCAGTGTTAATGAATGAAAATAAGCTGAGAAATTAATGACGCTTTATATAGTAATGCAAAAGCAGTAAAACTTTTTTTGTGCTACATGTGTCATTTAAACAGGGGTGCTGAGGGTTAACTGAATAATAGGTTCAAAAAGCTTTTAGTATTATATAGCCTATAAATTCAAGCATAAATATATGTATTGATATATTTTATTTATATATGAATATGAGTGCAACTTATATTTGCTTTCAGTAAACCAACTGACAATGTTTTTTTTTTCTGCACATTTTATTTATTGAATGTTGAATGGAAAAAAATAAAGAAAATAGAACATATTTAATGTGCCATATCTTTTGCACATGCCACATTTAGCATAATGCTTTTTTTGTCTGTTAAATGCAGCAAACAAACAGAACGTGTGTTTAAATGTGCAGATATTAAGTGTGACTTGTTTACCATATATTAACTCTACCGGAGGTGCCTGAACTTTTGCACAGAAATATATAAAGACACAGAGGCAGAAGGTGTCCCTGAGAGCAAAGGGACGTTAAATCAGCATTCATTTTTTCATCTCTAATGCACCGACACAACGTTAATCTCAGACCAATCAATGTCGATTTATTTGTGCACAACATATGTGAATAACATTTATTTAACTGTATGACTGTATTTTTGTATTAAACTTAGCGTACATTAAGTGTGTATATCTTGTTTGTATTCCATTATTATGGCATGTACTATGTAGACATTGACATTAAAATAACACTAATAATAATAACTATAATAACAATTATGATTATTATAATAATTTTATGAGTGGAGCATCTTTTGCCTAAAAGCATTGTGAGTGTATAAGAGCCACAACTTTTAAATTAACGTTAATTTAATGACAGAATGACATAAATTGATGACTATTAGACGATATTAAATAAATGTTGTTTTATTGTTGTTTTACCATCATCCACATTAAAATATGTAATGCAACAACAAAAAAACAATGTTCTTTGCTCTCTGGGGAGTGAGCTCGAGCTGGATCACAGGGGTAAACAGGTGGTGCAGGAAATTGTTTGCACAGCTGAGGTGAAGCTTTTCTCCTCGAGCACGAGGCTTCACGCGCTTTATCCTCTAAACAAACACGCACGGTAGCCAGTTGGGTTGTGTGCTTTTGGTGGGAAAGGTGAGCTTCGGTAGGCTTCCTACCCCACGCGAGCATGAAATCATTAATCTTACAGAAACTTAATTGCTCGTGTGATGTCACCGCGCGGGACAGAGAAAACACATTACAGCTTGAAAAAATGCCTCAGAAACTATGAATATAAAGGTGCTTAGCAGGAAAAACATACATAGCACTAAACTGGCGCGAACCGCGTTACATTTCGCTGACACATTCTCTAAGTGTTAATAATAATATTTCGTGCGCATGTCTCAACAACAATAAATGAGTTTTAAGTGGCGAATCTATATCTCGCATTACATGCCTAATCAGTACAGTTGTTTTAGACTCTCGCATTCCAGCTAAACTTTACGAAATGCGAGCGCTCCAGTGCTCAATGTGTGAACGCACGTTGTAGCCATCTTTCAACACAGACGCTCATACTGGATACGCTCGTGCCCTTTATTATTGGCTACCCGAAAACCTGCTTCCTCAGACAAAGTATCGCGAGAAAAGAGACAGGTCAGCACTGTCCATCTGTCAATATCATGATAAAACAGACAGGTCAGTACTGTCCCCCTGTCAATATCATGATAAAACAGACAGGTCAGTACTGTCCCCCTGTCAATATTGAGAGAAGAGAGACAGGTCAGTATTGTTCAACTGTCAATATCACAAGAAAAGAGACAGATTAGCACAGTCCATCTGTCAATGTCATGATAAAACAGACAGGTCAATTCTGTCCCTTTGTCAATATCATGATAAAAGAGACAGATCAGTACTGTCAATCTGTCAATATCACAAGAAAAGAGATAGGTCAGTATTCACCTGTCAATATCACAAGAAAAGAGACAGGTCAGTACTGTCCACCTGTCAATGCTGAGTAAAAAAAACAGGTTAAAACTGTCCACCTTTCAATATTTAGAAAAAAGAGACAGGTCAGTATTGTTCACCTGTAAATATTGCGAGAAAAGAAACAGGGCAGTACTGTCTTCTATCAATATTGAGATAAAAGAGACAGAGATATCATGTGAAAAGAGAGAGGTCAGTCCTGTTCACCTGTCAGTACTGAGTGAAAAAAGACCAGGTTTCAGGTTCATGACATTTAAAAAGCCCTGACCCATCTTTTTTCTCACAATATTTTGCCTGAAACTATGTAGAAACCTCATTATGTCCTTTAAGGAACCTTCCAGAGACATTTTTCTTCTAAAAGCCTTTTCTTAGAAGTTTATCAAATGACCTCCAAAGTTTCAAACCAAAAAGTAAAAAAAAAAAAAGTTGCTCAAGGAACTTTTTTCCCCCTTTAAATCTACTAATACTAGTATACAACTATATACTACTCCCTATGTCTTGTTTTGACACACTGGTCACAGTTTTGGATGCAGGTTCAAGGTCCATGGTTGTTCACTGCAGTAAATCCTTGAATTGTGGACCACAGAAAGTAGCAGACAAAGTGGTAGGCTCCGTAAAATGACAGCGAATCAGTGATGAGGTGCATATTACACAGAGGTTGTCGATTACTATAGGCCTCCAAACATCAATAACAGTGTGTAGAAAGCTTCATGGAATGGGTTTTCATGGCCAAGCAGCTGCATCCAAGCCTTACATCACCAAGCAATGCAATGCAAAGCATCGAATGGAATGGTGTAAAGCATGCTGCCACTGGAATCTAAAACAGTAGAGACATCGATGAAGAACATGAGGAATACTCTCCACTCAGATAGGGATTCGAACCCAGGAGGCAGGCATACTAACCACTAAGCCACATACCCATGTAGACAATAAAATTCTACCCATAGACCCATGCTACCATGTCCCCTGCACTTTTTCAAAAGCCAGTTTTGGTCCCCTGCAGTTTTTCCCAGTATAGGCTCAAGCGGAAAGCAGTTCCCCTTTATCCACAACTCCCTAGTTCTCAAACCATTTGTGTCCCCCCACCCCTGAAATCAAAATTTCGTCCATGATGCTACCATCTAGGAATCCTGTAAAATGGGACAGTATCTTAGTCTGAGCAGGTCTATGAGCCCCCCCATTTCTTTTTCAGATTTACCACTCTTTTGCCATCACTAACATTCCATGTAAAACTCAGATGACATATTGTTTTAAAGTGTGAATTCTAAATTAAAAATGAAGACATTTGTTTTGTAGTCATGGTAACTTTTCTTTCTTTCTACACCACTGTATGTATAAATCAACAAGATTCTCTACAGTGACCCCTAATCTTAATGACTTAAAGGTAACATGTTATGAAAAACACACTTTTTGTGAGCTTTTGTATTTCTAGTTGGGTCTCGACTACCCCTATAAGCACTCCAAGCATGGAAAAAATTCATCCAGTTGAAAGAGTTTGGTGGCAGGAGTCATATACTTCTATGAACCATTTGAATTGCTCTCTTATTGTGACATCACAACATGGAAAACTGCATAGACCCACGCTGGCACCACCCTTTACTGGTTAACCCCCACCAGAGCCCCACCCACTAAATAATTTGGAAGAAACACCATTTCAGTCTGCGGGTTGAGAACCTCAGACAGTACACGGCAGGATTAGCCAGCAGACTTCATCTGAGGGATGAAGTTAGACTGTGGGTCTTTGTTAAGAGTGTCAGCAGTGCGGGTTTATGTTGCCTGCTCGATAGAGTATGTGTTTGCCTACGTTTGCATGTGTGTGGGTGGAGATGCAAAGTAAGATTCGTCACTGTGATCCCTGACGTTTTTTTAAAGGTCAGATGTTCTTTCTCAGCTGAGCATGCAAAAAAATCTTGACCGAGTGCATTATTTAATACTTGCAAAAGACATAAACACTAAAATGAGGATAATGAGGTTCATGATCGTTGTGATCTTTGTTAGTGTCTTTGTGTGAAAAAGTGCACCCCACACCTTAATAACATGGGAACACGCTTTACGAGTAGAGTAGGGCAACTGTTCAGAGGCAGGGCAAAAAGTGTAAAATGTAGGTAGCTATCCATTTTATCGGTCACATTTTATACCATTTACACACCAACAATTTAGAGCTATTCACATATTTACAAACAGTTATTTACAAATGTACAGGCGTACATACTGACAATAAACAAAAATGAATAAAATTCCTATTCTACAAACAGAGAATACGGATCATATAGAACTCTGACCATTGCAGTAACCAAAAGTACAAGCTGTCTGGTATACTGACCAACTTAACCCTTAGCTAGGTTAGAGCATTCAAAATATTACCCCTCCTTCTAGAAGGTTACAATGGTGAACAGAAATTTACACACTTTGCTGGGCCCTTAGTGCTTCAGCGGACAAGGGGCTGCCATTTGGAATCATGCCCAGATCATTCAGCTCGCCATCAGCAGCCTAAGTCTGATAGAGAGAACAACTGGCCTTGTTTTCTCTGGGTGTGTAGATGGCATTCTCTCCCCTCTTCACTTCTAATGTGATGCTGGTCTGCACAGGTGTCACAGCTGATTTATTAGGCTGGGTAGCTTCACTATCCTGTAGCTGATGCAGCACAAAGAATGTATCGGAGGAGGCATGTGTTAGCCTTCACCCTCCCAGTGTTGGAGGAATTACTAGTGATGGGGGTGTCTTAATGAGTGCATGGGGTAATTGGCCCTCCAATTTAGGGAGAAAAAGGGAAATTAAAAAAATTAAATTCATGAAACTGTTTCAAATAAATTACATTTATGTTACACATTCAATAGAAAAAAAGCAAAACAGACACTTGTACATACAGTAAGTATACACACTCACAATACAGGCCACTTGAAGAGGCCTTATGTTGTTCTGACATAGAAGCAAGGCAAACTAATGACCAGGTGAATAGGTGTGGCTAAATTACTCTGAACAGAATAGAAAGATTTTTGTAAACACATTTTGTGTGACATCATTAAATAAAAAAAATGGCTGCATGGATCAGAACTGAAATGTTTTTTTTTTTATACAAGATAAAGTTTTATTTAAAAAAGAAGGAAAAAAGGTTTTAAAGGATGTTGCTTGAAAAGAATATTATTTGTTTTATTTTATTTGTTGAGTTTATTTACAGCTTAGATTTAATATGTAAACTGTATGGGCAGATGAATGAGATACTAACCAAGTTTTCACAATACATTAAATTAATCCATTAAAAGTTCTTAAAAGTTAGTGAGCCTTAAATGGGTCAAACAAAACACAGATTAGTTAAATTATTTATTCATTTCATTTAGTGTTTGGGGATTTACACTGCATCAAATCAAGCCAAAACCCTGCATTAAAAAAAGACTTGGCAACTCTAATCATTGGCAAATCACCATAAAGTGTCTCATCTCCTTTCCAATCACACTCTTGTCTCACACACAAACACACACACACACACACACACACACACACACACACACACACACACACACACACACACACACACTTGTGGTCTCTCTGTTGCACCCCTACAAAAAAGTGTGTTCTTTAAGTGTTATTTAGCAAAGCACCAATTTAGCAACAGATCTATATCAAACCAGTGCCATGCTTAATTAAAGCAATTTTCCTTTTGATAGAAAACCTGTTGTTGAAGGGTCCTTAGGGTAGACTGCATGGCCAAAGATCTGGGATTTTTTAGCAGTGCTATGATTACATTGCATTAAATGAAAAGAACATTAGTGAGATCAGGAAGTTGGATGGTCACCAAACCACCTCATTCCCAACTCGCCTTCTCAAAAGTTTTGGAGCACCATCATTCTAGAGAGCATTGTTACAATGCTACACAGATCAGTACTGGGGGTTTTATACCCCTTTAGCCTTGCATTAAGCATGGTGCAACTGCATTCATGTTTATGTGCTCCAGAGAATCCTATTTTTGCACTTAAATTAGCTGAATACAACCATGACTAAGGCTGTGAAAATGGTTTGACTACCGCAGAAAAACTACTTTGTATTCTTATCCAATTGTTTTATGGGTGGTTCTTTAAAGAAACTTTCCAGAGTGTTATGTTCAACTAAACTGCATTTCTCTGTATTCTTTAACACATGAAGTGACTCTATATGCATATATAACTATTATCTCTTTTTATATAAAAGTTGCTCTTGTTCTTATTCTTTACATTCTGTCCAGGTTTCATAATGAATAGACCAATAGAAATCCTCTGTCTAGAATAAAAGCATCTGAAGCAATCCTTTAAACAATGTACATTTTAAGGCCTTTAATTTTGAAGAAATAGAGACATGTTTAATGGTAGAGACTGAAATCATCCATAAACACCTTCGGATAACACCACATCCAGCCCAACAAAATTTACCAGCATTATAAGGGACAAAGCATTGTAAGTGTGTGTAACAGAATTACTTCTGCACTAATAATGGGGTCATGTCATTAGAATGATATAGGGATACATGTAGCCATATTTCAGCTGTAGGAATTCCTCCCTGGTGATTGGAGAATTCCTGTCGTTCATGTGGTCAGAGGGAATTTGGTGGTCGGTTGTACAGAATGACATCACTGTTGACATCAAGCCAGAGACGGCAAAGGAAGTGGACTTACTGTCCCATCCTTTATCCCTGCTGTGTCCGCTGTGCTTAGTTATACTCCTTTTTCTACTTTTAAGCTCAGAAATATATCCTGATGCTCAAACTACTTTTCATTTTACAAGTTGGGATACTTTACCACTTGTGTAAAAAAAAAATAAAAACATCCAGAAGGTGGAATACACAAAGGTGGAATTAGGTAAATGTACTCTGGTTTAAAATACTCTATAGTAAAGTTTAAATATTGTGAACATTTCTTACATTACCAAGCCGGAAAACTAGCATGACCAGCGTGACCAACATGTCCATCATGAACAAGCTGGTTGACCAGCATGACTAGCATCTCTATCATGAAGATCAATTTGACCATAAGCTAAACCATCTACAATCAGGTACCAGGAAAGTATGGTCTTGAGCTGGAGTATTGCACAGTATTTTACTCCACAGTTTTGCAGTGCAGTGTATACAAAATATTACAAATTTGTCAATTTGATACAGATCATATAAAATTTACTAGCAGAACAGTTCCAAAGAACCATCATGGTGTGCAGTCAACACAAGTCAATTAACAGTTTAGTAATAAAAAGGTTATTAATCAATTAAAACCAACATTATTACTGCCAGAGCAGTAGATGGCACTGTCAGTGAGTTTGATAAAGCTGCCTCATCATTGAGAGAATCAAGCAATCAAGATGTCATATAAGAAGACGATGGTGCTCCCATTCTGCCTTTTACTCTGCTGCCTACCTGCATTGAGAACACATGAACTTTGTTAGTTTGTTTCAAGGAAGGAAGAAAACCATCCCTGGTCCTACTTAGAGTCCTTTTTTTCATTTGTTGAAGTGGGGAAGAAAAGTGAGGGATGCTTTAAAGGGGGAAGGGGCATACTTGATCTGTGTTTTTGTACAAAGAGTTAAGCTCAGTAAGGTGCTCCAATCCGTAAAAACAATTAAAAACAATAAAAAAAAAAACTTTTTTTTGTTTGCAGCCTTTTTACAGCGTTAGCAGATTTTGCAGTAGTAATGGAGCAACTATTCCCCTTTTATGCAAATGTGCGTCAATTCTGTTTAGTCTCTCTTGGGGGCAAGCTTGTTTAAAAAGTTAATACATGTACTCTAAAGCTAGAGTACATTTGAAATAATAAACAATATGATATTCAAACTTTTACTTTCAGTACTTGAATAAGAAGAGTTTGGAATAAACTACTTGGAGTACTTAAGTACAAAAATATTGGTCTACTTACATGTTGTGGCGCCTAAACAATACATCAACTTCTAGTCAAGTCTGGGTCTAGTACTTTTTACATAGGATTTCTATACAGGATAACAAAGGGCTGAATTCAAAGTTCCCTTCAGTTGTATGTGGAGCTAGATTTAAAAGTGGCTCACCTAACAATACAACTACCCTGATACCACGTTGCATTTATTAATGTTCGCCTGTAATAAAAAAGAACATCCAAAACAGTGATTTAGCCAGGGGACCCTTTATCGTCCCCTCACAGCCTGCTCACCAGATCACACATGACCTAAATAACCACTGACCAAGGGGGATCCACGTCTTCCATTCACACACACACACACACACACACACACACACACACACACACACACACACACACACACACACACACACACACACACACACACACAGGCTCAGATGAGTCATTGACTGTCTTTTGGCTGGGGTGATCAGCAGAGTGTGACGAAACCTGTCTGCAGTTTCTGCCCTTACATGACCCAGACAGAGAAACACAAAGAGACGGAATATACATTCTAGTGCTGTTTACACACAAAAGCTGAATAATCAAACTTTTAAACAAAACTGTGCTGATTAAACATTACATGCATTACAGTTATACAGCCTTTCAATACTAGCGTCCCTTAGACTTTGGCGCCATCTAGTGGACATTGTGGTGTTGTAATGCAAAAGCCTTATCCAAAGGATTAATGACCAGGACTTCTATGGGCATTGAACAACAGTTATAGTAATATATCAGCATATCATCTGACTATTAGGTGTTGTTTGACCTGAGTCAGGACAATACATCACATAATTCAGAATTCAATATCAACAGTACAATTTTTAAAATTGGCCACACATGTCTGTGCAAACACTGTTATATTCACATCTTGCTGCAATCATCACTCTGGTTATACATATTTTATATACATACACACACACACACACACACACACATATATATATATATATATATATATATATATATATATATATATATATATATATATATATATATATATATAATGTTACTTAGAGCATTTATTTCCAGAAAAATGAGAAAAGACTGAAATGACAAAATGATGCAAAGCGTTTCATACCTCAAGTTAAATTCATAAATATATATATATATATAAAAAACATATATTATATATAATATATGTATCCTCTATATATTTTTTTCCCAATAAAGTACACATGCTGTTTTTGTACAAAGTATCGGCATTAGTATCAAATGATCTACTACTACTTATTGGAATCTAGTATTTATTCGCTTGGAACAGGATGGATAGCTATCACATTGTGGAGTATTAACCACCACAGGAACTGTACAGTGCTGTACTGAAGGGACTCTTTCCCGCCAAATCCTCCTTGCTATGTTTACTGGCGCTGTGGGGAATGTACCATTTCATATAGGGGTGTTATTACTCTGTATATATTTACTCTGAGATAATTCATCGCATAGACAATGTAAATAGGTAATGTTCGAGCTCAGACTGGTTTTAAGTTTATTCTAAGAGTGATAAACCTTAAGTTTCTCCTCGATAGCCCTGCAGGTCGGTTCAGGCAGGATTATGGAAGAATCTCAACGCCCCTTCGGGAACTCCACAGAGAACGGGTCGCCATCTTTGTGTGCCCCTGTAGGAGTCTCTAAGCGGAGCGGACTGAACACATTTTATAAAAATGACAACCAAGAAGAAGCGCTCTCCGCACACTGCGACTGACAGCTGGGTGGTCATTGCTGCAGGTATGAGAGCTTAGTGTGTAAGTGAGATAGCTTAGCTTTGCCAGGCTGGCTGGGACACATTAACTTTTTTCGAACTGTCCGTTCCACCTTAAACAGAATGTAATCGCTGCATTATTTAAGGTGGAGCGGTTTTAAGTTTTTCATTAGTAGTAAGTTCAGCTCGCTGACTGAATATGAACTTATTAAACAACCTCTAGTATCATGACCGTATATTTTTATGTAAATAGCTAGAAAACACGTACTTTTCGTACCAGCTAATATCAATGCTAATGTTATGGGTGTATCGAATGTCAAAATAAAAGTATTACTACATTATTTTCTCTAACGTTAGTTTGTAAAATGTACCTCTATATAAATATAAATGTAAGTGGGTATTTACATTATTATTATTATTATTATTATTATTATTATTATTATTTTTATCATGTAAAAATATATAATTTGTTATTTATTTTTTTCTACTTCATTATAATATTGTAAATACCCATTTAAATATTTTTTTAATACAAAAACAAGTTATTTTTTTCAAGTTGGCTGTGTAGTCCCTAATTGTCTTTCCATATTTTTTATTGAGAGAAATAATAGCTAAAACAATGTGTAATATTGCAAGATGTTAAATTCAAAGTTAACAGGTTGTTTTAAAATGTTCGAAAACTGTGACTTAATTATGCTTAGAAAAGTGTCTCTCTGTGTAACTAAATCCTAAATAATGTGGTCTTGTAAACAGACTCAGCACTGGAAACAGAAAAGCCACAGAATGGTGATCCAACATTCGTCAAACTCAAGAACCCTGCCACAGGTTGAATTCCATATATCTTAATATTATATCTATCTTCATGTAATTTTACTGTAACTGTGGTATTCCAGTAGGATGACTTTCCTGCTTTTTTTTTTGCTGTAGGTGCTACCTCTCAATACCTGTTCAGCAGTGGGGATGAGCGTGTATATGAGGTTAAGGCATTTAATGAAGAGTACCGGTCTTGGTTTATTGGTCAGATGGTCCAGAGAGGTGAGAAAGTGATGCTTGTCAGACCTGTATTGTAATTGATGTCTTTTCTATTTTAACAAACAGAAAAAAATGTTTGAAAGTTCATACTTAACAAAAGAGACTCTTTCAGTTAGTAAATCACTCTTAAACTAAATCAGCCTTACATTGTTTGCAAGGCATTAATAATTGTAATATTTAGGTGTAATTGTTGCAGATTGCTGCAGTGTATACATAAGTACATTAGTAGTAGTAGTAGTAGTAGTAGTAGTTAGTAGTTAAACTTTACAACCATATTGTACTGTACTTTGGTAGTTAGTACAGCCTGTAGTGTGATAAGAAGTGCAGTGTAATTGTTAGCTTGTTTAGTGGGTAAACACGCACACCACAAGTGCAGAAGCATCCTTCTTGTCCAATCCACTGTGTTTTGGAATAAGATGTTAAAGCCAGAATACAATCATTTTTGGCTGTATCAAACCCAAATGTTAATGACAGATAAAGATTAAAGAGAGATAAAAACAAGCATGAAACGTTTTTCCTCTGTTCATGTGGTAATGAAAGTGAGGAGTAGTGTGAGGAGCAGGGGAGGGAAAACAAGAATACAGTAACTTTCTTATGAATTTATAAACACTACTAGTTCCCACAGTGCCTTGCAAATCCAATAGCCCACAGCTTAAAATTATTGGATTCTATGCATGCTTCAGAATATACCCTAATAGCATATATTATCCTTGTTGGTGCATAGCTCAGTATAATGAAAATTTGGTACAAATACATGAATCGTCACACTATGTCACACTGTCTGCTATGCACATGCAAAAAAGAATGGATGTGAAAGACCACTGATTATCTTTACTTAATGTCAGTGTCTATTTAACTACTTTCTCTTTGTATTTGTGTGTTCTTTCTAGATGGCAGACTATTGTATGTAACTCCTGTTGACCCAGTATTTCTGGTGTTGCCATACCTGCAGAGTGGTGAAGTGGAGGTAAACATGCACATTCTGTCAACATAGTTGTAAATAACAAGACATCTAGCACAGACAAAATTATGTTATAATGTGTTAATTACCAATTTAAGACACTCATAATTATTAGTCAGCTAGTGTTACTTACTCTGTGGTGTACATACAATTAATTTTATGCATAAGTAATATTTGATCTTGGCTCAGTAAAATCTTCCATTACAATATTGATATTGTCTATGGGGCAAACATGCAAAATTACCCTACAAACATGTCCAAATGTTTGTAGACAACCTTATTAATGAATGCATTCAGCTGTTTTTTTCTGACTAAAATAGACATGGAGTGTAAATCCTGCCAGCATTAAGCTCTGGATCAGTTGAAATGTGTTCACTGGAATGATGTAGCTTAAATGGCTTAAATTTGCATACTTGTTAAACTCAAGTTTAACTGCATTTATCCTGTATTTTTTGTATTTTCACACTGTCACCTTTTCACTTCTCATGATTTTCTTGTGTGACAGGGGAAGTTCCAGCCGCTGCAGCAGGTGGTAATGGATGAAGATTACCCTGCTTGCACGAGGCTTTTGAAATGCGAACAAGCTTTGGAATCCGTTCACCATGTGGCAGATGAGAAAGGTGTGAAAATGCTGTTATATTATTCTAAAGTTCTTGGGAACATTTGTATATGTAGATTTTTTTGTTTTGTGTAAAATGTGTGTTATTTGAAATATTTAGCAAAGTGTAAGTAGAAAACATGAAGCAGAATATGATAAAACACTTCTTAGAAATTTCCAAAATGCACTCTTCAAACATCTTTGAGGACTATGGGAGTATGGTCATAACATTCTCATGAATGTGCGTGACTGACAGCTGTTTCATCACTGGCCAACAGACATTTGTTTACATTACCATAGCAACGCACATAGCCTTGAGAAGGAGAAGTACAACAAATTATACATGAATATTGGGATAGGTTGCTCACTAAGCTCACCTGCTCAACGGTTCCGGTTGCTCAGACTCGAAAAGAGGGCAGAGCTATGTTTGCCTTGTTATTGGTCAGGGTTCTGCTGATGTCAGCCAGACCCACTTTTAGACCCACCTATTCTATATCTATATCTATATCTATATCTCTACATCTAGAGAAGTGTGATGGTGGTGAAATACTGCATAGATTTATTTTTTTGCTTTTAAAGTTTTTATGGGAATTTGTAGCTTGCCTGACTTTGTTTTTATTTGCTCTTTTCTGGTAGAGGTGAGCAGTCAGAAGTTTCACAGATATAACCAGGAGAAGACGCTGGAGTGGCTGAAGAAAAAGGTTTGTAGTGAGGACTGGCTAAGGTAGCTTGGAGAATAAAATGGGTCATGAACAGTTCCACTTTTGTTTGTTAGTTTGCTTTTCATTTCTTCTGTAACTCTTGTTCTACCTCTACCCTAAAAGTATCATTTTACAAGCTATTTTTAAGGTGTAAGCCTACATTATGATACTTATGTCCATATATTATAATGCCATATAATATGTGGATATTTTGTTGTTTGATGATCTTGATGATTATAATATTGTCCATTAGGGTTACTTAGCAAAAAAGGCAGTTACCACAAATGAGCTGATATGTTGTCCTTTTCACAATCTAAATATTTATGTTTCAGTTTACATGTTTAAAACTCCTAATTAATTATATAGTCTGGATATAAAATCTTCAATTTCAGGTGGAGAATACAGTGACTGCCCTTAAGAAGACTGATATTGCTGTTGGTGGAGCAGTGAAATCCACTACATATGTTCGAGTTAAACAGGAATCAGATGCCACTGAAGGTAAAATAGCTGGGGGTTATTGGTTAGAAATGAAGCTTTTTAAAGCATCTGAATAAAATTATTTACTGGCCCAGAATTCCCCAAACTGTGTACCGTTGTGTGACAAATGGTTATCTGTTGGTCAAATGTGTATATCTTGAGGAAATATTATATAATATAATTTACTATTGGTTTATATTCATTTAAGAATAGTTTTATTCTGTCTGGCACACTAGACAACACTACACAAGTATACATAAAACAAAATGTCTGTTTAACGCAATATTTATCTTCTCAATGTAGAAGACTATTTGCGCTATGCTCATGGACTCATTTCAGAGTACATCAGTGAAGAACTCAGCAAAGACCTTCACAAACACCTGCAGTAAGTACTGTAATAGCTTTGATCACACATGGCTTCCTATAGCTATAATAACAAATGGTATAAAATAATATTGCAAAAAAAGATACAATACAGTTTCTCTAAGGGTTTGATTAATTAAAATGTATGAAATAGACAATGTTTCATTTTATTTTTTGGCTTTCTGCTCTATGATAATACTCTTTAATATTTATTTTGTTGCTGTGGTATATTTTTGAAATGAATAAAATAAATGTTTTGTCATATTGCTAAGAATATTGTTATCACAAAAAGTACTCTGAAACATTGTGGTATTGTTATAGGGCCATATCGCCCACCCATAATACACACTGCTATTCATTTTGTCAAGATTCCATTTTTTGTGTGATTTTAATATGAACCACTGTTTTTGTGAACAGGTTGCCAGAAATTTCCAGCCCTAAAGTGGAACCCCCTTCAAAGGTAAAATCAGCTGGTCTGTTGCAGACACTACTGTCCTTTTTTTCCCTGTTATTTGTGTGCTTTCAGAAATGAATACTCTTCATGTACATCTGTCCACTGGTTTATTTTGTTTAATGGGTGCATACTAAGAAGCCAATGGGAAACTTTGCTTTACTGTAAAAATCCCGGCACTCTGTGTTCTGCTACTGATTAATCCCTGTTGCTCTGCCTGTACATATTTTCCTTTAACTGTATCTGCTTTGCATTACAAATACATTTTAATCAAAAAAGATTCATGTAGGTTATAAAACAAATTTCTAAAGTGATTAATCCAGTTATACTAGTAATGTGATGTGTCCAGTCTAGTAATCAGAGTAAGTCAGATTTACTGTCCTCCAATATAAATAGAAAACAGCTGTAAACATGCATTGGAGAAGATTTTAGAGATATAGAAGGGGTATCTAAACTGTAAGAATCACATCAGTGGTAGAGTGGTATTACAGGATTAATATACAATATACTAATATACGCATAGCGTTACTCATTTCAGAAACAAGGCCTTGTGCAGCTCCACCAAAGTTCCATAGTGCAGTAGGAGCATTCTGGTCGGGAGTAGGAAAGACTGATTTTCCCTATTACAGTCCGTGTACCATCAGCATGAATCTGAAGCTGATATTCTAATGGATACATTGATACTGTATTTAAAGCTGCTTTAGGTGTAAGCAACATTGTTAGGATGGTGAGCCCCTGACGTTTTATATGCATACTTTTAAACCTCCTGTTTTTTGTGCATTGAAAATCATAAAAGGAATACTGGTACCTGCTTGAGCTGGGCAATATATTGATATTTTATCGTATTATGCTATTTTTTATATGGTATCTAGTAAGTATATTAAGGATCTCATCAGGTCTTAAATGACATTGACCTAACTGTACATTTAATTACAGAGAGTGCAACAAATCCTGTAAAATTGGATGATGTGCAACAAAAATTCTATAAAACAAATAAATAAACAAATGGGAGAATTTGAAAAGCACTGCCACTGCTTACACATTTTGTCAGCATGTAAAAAAAAAAAACATGATTTAATAACCTTGATATAATATTTTTACCATATCACCCACCTCTACTATCACGTGATTATGTGCACAAGTTTGGTGTATAGAATATCTAAATTATATTATTTGCCGAAATTAAGAAATATATTGTAAAATATAGTTTGTCACCCAACAAGATAATTTTATTTTTATAAAACGGAGAATCAAGAGATATGTTTTTAGGAACAGTATGTCTAATTTTGAATTCAGCTTGTATATTCTTCTTAGAAAAACATTATAAATGAAACATGGTTATCTGGTCCAGCTATAAAGCTATGGGTTAACTGAGGCTTTTGTGATGGTATTTTCCACCTACTTTTGGAATGTCAGTCAAATTTTAAAGTTTGATATTTACCTTAGCCCACAATCCCCAGGGTTCTGGCTGTGATGTTACTAAATACACCACTTTAGCTCTACAATTTCCACAGCAACGACGGTCGTCAAGCGTGGCGCTGGACATGCTTGGTAGAGTTAGTTTCATGCGTGTCTGCTGGTGTTGTAAGTGTTGTCTCGTATTTAACAGAAAAGGAAACTGTCTGATAAACCTGTTGAGGCGGGAGAAGACTACACCAAATTCAACAGCTCCGACTTCGCCCGAAAAGTGAGTGGGAAAATGGACTTGAAGACTCTGCATGTAACTGATTGATGCTTTGCTGGAGACTCTGGCTGTGGTCCAACTGTCTGCCTTTCTATTTCTTTTACTGTTATGTCCTGCCTTGTTGAGTGATTTTGCTGTTTGTGTTTTTTTAATAAGCATTTCTTTCAATTTGTGTGTTTTATTTTTTAACCCCTTAGGCTCCTAAGAAGATGACTGCAGCACAGAAGTCTCTGGCCAAAGTGGACAAATCTGGAATGAAGAGCATGTCTGCCTTTTTTAGTCCAAAAGTCAAACAGGAAAAGAATTGAGCGAGTGTGTTGTCTGTGTGTTTGAGTTTATCTTTGTTAATAAAAGTCTTATAAAAAAGAAAATCCCAGATTCTTGTACATTTCATTTGCTCTCAAAGAATTACAATGAAAAAGACAACTACCCGATTAAATTATGGGGAAAATAGAAAAAAAAGAATATTGAGTATAAAGCGACTTTAACCCAGTAGAGCACATGGTAATGTACAGATGCATCAAAAAAAAAAAGATTGAATCTAATTGAAAAGTTGTTTTATTTCAGTAATTTAATTTTAAAAATTAAACTCTTAAATTGTATGGATGTATTGCACACAGAGTGATCCATTTCAAGCATTTATTTATTTTAATGTTGATGATTAAGGCTAATAGCTTCTAAAAACCCAAAAGTTGACATAGTAAATTAGAATATTATGTAAGACCAGTTGGTTTTTTTGGCAGTGTGGGCAGGTGCCTGGTCCTGCTGGACAATTACATTTACCACAGTGAAGAGCTATGTCATCAGCTGGTGTTGGTCCACTGTGTTGATATATCAAGTCCAATTTCATAGCACTTCATGCTTCCCTCTGCTTTCAAGCCAAAGTAGATGAAAGTAATCTAATAAAACCATAATAATATATAATAAGTCCTTTACTTTTCTGCTTCTGAATGCATACAGACAATACCATATTATTGACACCACACAACAGCATAGCGAAAATATGGCATACTTTTGAATTGTGGTAGTAGGTTAAAACATCTGGCACCTGCAGGGTGGTATTCTGGGGTTTTCCTAAACTGTCTCGTCAGAAAATATAAACCCTGTTTCCTCTTTTCTGTGAAAAAGAAACTAGCAGGGAACGTGTGACGTGTTCCTGTTAGTGAGCTTTTATTGAAAAACAAAGGTGAGATCATCTCACCACAACATCAACTTGTACACATCATATGTTTAGATAAAACAAAGCCTATCAGACTTGGCGATTATGAATTTGTAGGTTGCTCTCCTGGAAAGAGATAATCCAGCATAGTCCTGAACCTTTCCTCTCCCTGTCTGGGAAACTCACCTATTATGTTTTCAAAGATCAAGCTTGTTTTTTTTGTTTCAAAATTATTCCTCAAACCTAAAAAATGAAGGCACTTTGGTAACTGGAAACATCCGTACTGTACTGAACTCACTAATGGCATGCTGTAATTTAGCCCAGATGATTATTTTGATGATCAAGTATGTACTTTAATTTTCCAAACTGTTTTCCATGGTATGGAACAAGAAAAATGGGTTTACACAAGGACACCAATCCCAATGTATCTCGGTCAGTAGGGAACCCAGTAGACTGCGCCCCGACCAGGTGCTGAGGTTTGATTAGACTGAACATTACCAGGTTTCAGTCATCTGATCCATTTTCAGCAGCAACAAGGGATCCTGGAAATGGCCTGAGGACACTGTTGTGCTTCTCAACCCTTGTCTCAACATCTTGATCGGCTGACTGATTAATCAGATCGTTGACAGATCAGTAGACAAATCTCTACACAAGGTTTGTTATTAGTAAGAGAGAGTCCTGTTACTCGGACTGGAAAACTCTATGAACCAAAGTTGCACAGCTTGGTCATGCCCTGGTGGAGGCACTGAGCGCAGTGCTGTTGAGAGCTGCTGAAACTGAGACTGATCGTGGATAATTGATGAACCTGGGCCAGTGAGGGAGTTCCAGGACCCCAGTATTACATCACAGAGCTCACTTCCATGTTTTTTCCACAATGCACAACTTGGCCGTTGACTGAGCAATATCAGTGACGGTTGCTTCAATCTGTTAAGTAGTGTAATTTTCCCACCATTTCCAATCTCATCTGCCACCAACTGATAGTGGCATATGATAAGACCCTTTGAAATCCCTGAAATCTTCTGTAGAATCGTCCTGTTTCATCTTCTGTACTATTCTATGCTGAAATAAAGGCACGTTCTGTAGAATTCATGTTGATAAAATTCTAACTGGAACTGGCCACGCTCTAGAAAAGCATTTTCTTTTAGTCCCAGTTGCTAATCTTTCTTCTTAAGCTTGGGTTTGAAGCGCAAGGTCTGGAAGGCACTCTCTACCACTTTGGGCAGATGGATGGGGTTTCTCTGCAGACGCCTAGTGCCAGTGGTCCCACCAAACACTTTCTTCCAAGACCCTTGCTCTGAGCTCAGGTCTGCTTGCTTTAGGCGAGATTCGTCCATGGAGATCCTCCGAGGGTCCCTCAAAACCCAGTTAGAGTGGAGATCGTGTTCACACGTACTGGTGGCCACTGTAAAGAAGGCCATAAAATTAATTAGAGACATTTACTTTATTTCAAATGTACTGAATTTTACTGAATTATTGAATTGTCTCTGAAACTGCACAAAATGTAAGTAACTTTCAACATCAAAGGCAAACCCAACATGGTCCCTTATATAGAAGTATAACTATTTTAATAGAGCTCTTTGTAAAAAAAAAAATAAAACAATATGATCTTTATTTCTGAATATAGTATGTTATAAGGATTGTTCATACCATACCTACAAAGTCCACATCTGCATGACCATCATCCACATGGGGTTTTCTGCTGCGCTCAGAGTCACAGCTTGCAATAACTTCATCGAAGAATTGCAGTGTGTCCTCTTCACTGGGTATTGGTGGTGCTGAAGGTTCTGGACTTGAACGCTGTAAGATGTGGATAAAGGTCAAAGAACATCAGTATGATTGCAGAAGGGCAAAGATAACAAATCATTCCTTTTATCTGTTTGCATGACATTTTTTCGATGTGAATCGTGTTTTTATTAGAAGATACAGTCATCGTCAAAAAAATGGTTGCAAATAGAGCTAAACCATGAACAATACATTTTAGTGCATCTCTGCATGGAGTTGAAGAGGTTCCTAATTATGTGCTTCTATAATGTATGCCATACAGCTTAAATATTCACGTAATTCCGACAGAATTTGGGGGGGGGGGGGATTATTAATAGCATATCCATTGCATTACATACATTTTCAATCAGTGATTGGTCTGGTGTTTTGGCTGCTCATGGCATAGTATCAAGTTTCTTGAGACGGCAGCAATATGTGGACAAGTATTGTCATATATTGGACAATGACGTAACTTTGGTTACGTTATGGTAGGAAATTGCACTCCATTACACTAGGCCCTTTGGATGTGTTATTCCTGACAACAAACTTCCACACACAGATTTGTTTGTTGTCTTTACCAAAACAAAAGCGCTGTTTGTTTGATGTTTGTTGTGTCTACCAAGACAAAAGTGGGACTCATCACGGAAGATGACCTGCTGTCATTCTGAGTCACTCCATGACAGTCTGGCATGACTACTACCAAATGTTATTCTTGTCCCAGTTGATTCCTTATGGGTGTAGTCTTTAACAGGCCAGTTACCTAACCCATTGAATAAAGGACTCCCCCTATCACTAGTAATGCCCCCAGCACTAGTAGGGTGAGGACTAGCACATGCTGATATATGTGAAGTCAGCCATAGTTTCCTGGGTAGACAGCATGCTTGGAGGAAAATGCAGATCCCCAGCTAACAGACCTGTGCTGACCAGCAACACACTAGGAGTGATATGGGGGAAACCACTCTCTCTTAGACTCTCAGACTTCTAAGGGCAAGCAGCATGACCTGGAATTTAAACTGAGACAGTGAGAGTACCACTGGACCACTCTAACCCCTTCAATTTTTTGGGGGGATGATGCGTTTATTTAGGTATGCTAAAGGTCACTGTTGATCTAGGACAGGGGTCTTCAACTTCCAACTTCCAAATAAAGAGTTTTATCAAATAAATGCTATGGTGTACTTCTATTTATAATCACTCTAGATCCACTCCAGTGTGGTCACTAAGTCTGCACTTGAAGATCTACCTTCCTGCAGACTTGATTACTGTCTTTCGAGGTCTTTGACTAGAGATAAAAGAGGTGTTAGATTTGGAGAAGTAGGAACTTACCTGGACATTTCTGTGCTGTGGTTGCCGTGGTGGAGGTGGTGCAGGCTTCTTCTTGGCAGAGACAGTCTCTTGACGTTCTGCATGTTTGAGGTCACTGATGCTCTTCGTGTACTGTCGTCGGAGTGCCACCAGTTCCTGTAGATACTCCAGACAGTTCTGGTTCTGAGAGTAAAGCCATACCCTGTCCTCTCGGCTGTGGTAGTAATACAGAGCTGTGCTGGACTCCACACTGACCGCACTAACACTCCTCTTCAGGGTCGAGTCCTGTCGTACACCACTCTTCTCCCCAACCACGAGCATGGATGTGCTGCGCACCAACTTTACAGTGCAGGCGTTGTGGTAGTCCTCCCGTAACCGGTGCCCATGGTTGGGGCGGAAAGCGGCATTGATCTTCTTGAACATCACGGCAAACAAAGCAACCAGGTCCTTGGTGTACAATCAGTATGATACCTATTCAAACAAATCTGCTGATCTACATCCATACCCTCGTTGAGTAACCTTGATGGACACCACAACTTGCGAAGAATTTACATACCTGTAACATGTGGATTTGGGCTCAAATTTGGATCAAACTCACTGTCCATTGTGCTGAAGTGATGCACATGTGCTCTGTGTGTTTCGCTTGACGTATTCTGTAGACATAGCAACCAGGTCTGTAACCCAAACCCAGGCTTTAATAATGGATCGACACAAACCGTATTAAGCTACACACAATTAAATAGAATTTGTTGGATCTGAGAGCAGCTGATGGCCAATAGAAATGATTTGAGTGTTGGCAGAATTACAATTATTTCAGAGGTTTGTAAGTTTTTGGGACCTTTGTTAATGTTCATCAGCTATGGTTTATCTCAAGCCTCAAATATAGAGAGCAGCTTCTTACCATATGCTTTTGTCCAGAAGCTGAATGTGACACCCGAGTCTGCTCACCTGCTGTTGGCTAATGTTTCCCCTCAAGTAGTGTTTCAAAGTCTAATCTGAAGACCACATTGACCAGAGAGAGGAAGGTTTATTAAAACAAACCTCCAAAAAGTCAGATTTTTTTTGTCCCCTCATTAAAACATACAGCTTAGTGAGCAATTACTAAAATGGCCATTTGCTGATATATTCAGGAAACCATAATTAACTATAATGTTTTAGTTTATTTTTTATATTTCTTAATACTATTATATTATTCTTTTACATTGTATTGAGAGTATAAAAAAAATGAATCGGATATATTTTAATGCAGTTGCTTGAGGGAAAGATGGTAGTAGTTCCATTTTAAGATGTTAATACCTAGAGGAAATGCCTAATAATTTTAACTCTCCAGCACATATGCATATATCAAAAGATAGAACATAATAATAATAATAATAATAATAATAATAATAATAATAATAATAATAAAAAACATAAAGATGGTGCTCCAGCTAAAGCTGATACAGGTTCATGTAGACTGTAGTTAGGGTGGATTTATATTCCATTGCTTTGGTAACAGAAGAAAGGGGACACGATAAATTGCATCAGGTGCTGCCAAACAGTTGATATGGCATCTCTGGTGGTTCCTGTGTCATTACAGGGTGATGCTTTTTTGCTAGGTGCTTATCTGATATCTCTGGTTATTGGTTAGGTGTTATGTTAAGGTAATTGTTATGTTATCTCAGAGGTTGCTTGGGTATCAATTGATGGTTGTTATGTGGTTGTTAAGTTGCTGCTAAACAGTTTCAGTGTCATCACTGGTGGTTGCTATGACATACCTATATGGTCAGCAAGGTGCAAAGAAACAGTTGCTATGCCAACTTTTGTAATTGCTAGATGGTTGGCAAGTGCTGATAACAAAATGTACCATCTCTAATGGTAGCTGTGATGGGATAAAGTGGTTGCTGGGTGGTTAAGAGCTGCTTCAGATCTAAAATGTTGTAATATTAACAGCATTGAGGTTTTCATGCTCCTACATTTGGAAAATTGTAGAGAGTAAAGAGTGTACAGAGTTTTTTATGGAGAAGCTCCATAAAAGTTGCATGAGGGGTGAGAATAAACGTCTGGCTTTAGGTTGGTGACCTACACTAAAGAGTTAAAAATGAACTCTGAACACCAGATAACAACATTTAAAACTAGGGACGTTTCCACTTTGGGGTGGTTAATGAGACAGTAGCAGGTGCAGCAAAGCGGGGGGGGGGGGGGGGTTGTCTAATACTGAATAACCTGTTATTTGGTTTCCAGTGAAACTAAAATTAATATCTTCCTCTTTTCACATAGATGATTGGTGTGTATCATGTGTGTGTATAACAGGTGTGGATTCACTAAATAGCATACTTTCAATCCACATCCACGTCCAGTACATGTCCAAAAGTATCCAGACACCTTTTTGTATGATTGATACAGTACACCCATCATTGCTGATATTAGTGCAATTTCAAAAAATCAGAAAATCAAGAAAAATCAGCCAAACCAGCCAAACAATAGCCAAATAGAGTTAGCCAAATAGAGTGGTTTGGCTGATTTTTCTGATGGACAACAGGTTTCAATTAGTGTTATATATATATATATATATATATATATATATATATATATAAATAAATCGGCAACTCAGACATTAGGGCATGTCAGCATTATAGAAAGAGTGAGGCCAAGTAATACACACTCATTATTATTAATTATTTGTTCTTTAAAATAAAAATGAGTTCGATTTATTTTTATATAGATTTTATATTAGGATAGTAGTGTTTTATTTTGTGTGCATTACAGACAAAAAAAAACAGCCTTTTTATATTACATCCCTGGAACATAATTTAGGTCTAAACGGGTTAAGTGCATGCAATAGATTTGGGACAGGTTGGTGTGCAGAACGAATTATCCTAAATCATATTATGCTGGACCTCACTGATGCTCTAGTAGGGCTGAATGCTTTAAAATCCACACAGCAATAGTGTAAAACATTCCCAGAGAGAAGGTGCTGTTACCGCATAAAAAGACACAAACACCCTCTTAATTTGAACCCAAGCTCTAAAATACTGGGTATAGTACAGAATGCTGTGCCACAATGGCATGCCATATGGTGTCATTATATCCTTTGCTATGCTTTCACTTCCTCATTCAGAGCAGCTTTAAACACGGGGAGAGTAAACGCTCCTCTGACTTTATCTCTCAGCTCGTTGACACAGAGCTATCAGAAGGCAGTTCTTCACATCATTACTTCAACTGAGAATCTGGACCAGGAGGTGAGCTTCACTGATTAAATTTTGACCGTAAAAAAGACATTCACTTTGGATTACTAAGTGCAAGAATAATAATAGTAACAATTGCAGCCTTAAATTATTGTTTCATTGGGAGGAAGGATTTTAAGTTCAGTAGATGACTTTTAATTGACTATTCTTTAGTTGTGTGTTTGCAAAAATACCAGATATCAAAAGAAATAACATAATGATTAAAAGCATACAAAGGCTATTATAGACTGCTCCATCTAAAGCTAATGTAGTTACAATGGATTTAAATCACACTGCTTTGGTTACAGAAGACAGAGGACACCAATGATTTTTGGATCAGTTTGTATTCTGTATGTAATTTAAACAGATAAAATAATAAATACATTTTATAGAGCATCTTAAAATTATGAATAATTTGAATAAAATGAATAAACCACCAATAAAAAGTGAAGCTTTGTTAAGCTTGTTAATGTTGATGTAAAAACAGAGATTTATTTGCATGTGCAATGCTATGCCCCTATCGCTAGCACTGTTAGCCTGTTGGGAGCATCGTCTAAATGTTCTGTATTTTGGAATGCTGGAGTGAATGGAGGTGGGCTATTCAACAAAAGATCGTACTCATGATTATGTTTCACTAAACCCAAAGTTAATTTCACACCAGATTTCTCCTTTAAGAAGAACAAGTGTGAGAGAACATAGAGTTAAGAGTCTGGTACAGTCTTGTGTTAGGACTGTTACTGGTGTGGACTAATGTTCTTGTCTCTCACAGGCTAACCTACACATAGCCCACTCCCAATTTTGCCCCCCCTCCACTCAAAATCAAGCTATATTTATTAGTTTGTTTGCATAGGATAGGTTGCTGCTGTTGTAATGTATGGGCTTGTAGATCTTTTACATCTTCTCAGCAAAATTGATTAACTGTTTACAGCTGAAATAAATAAATATTTGAATTACCCTTTATTGTAGAGGTATCACCTCACGTAAAAGTATTCTCAATTATTAAAAAGATGTGGTATTATTCCTGTCCAAGGTCTCCATCGAGCTGTCTTTTTATCTGATACATCATGTGAGTGTCATGGTGGGTTTAGAGCCTCACAAGGTGGAAAAAACACCTAAACTGGGTACAATTTGATCACACCTCTTTCAAGGGAAGCCAATTTGCCTACCATGCATGCTTTGGGAAGTAGAATTCAGAGAGCTGAATTGTGGCTCTCAACACATGCTTATTGTCCAATGAAAAACAAGTATTTCTATTTTTGCTTATTTTTAGTTTACTACATAATTAAAACACACAATCTGTCCCTTGCACTGTGTGAACATTTTTTGATAAATCGACCAGTAGAATTATTTACAACTTACCAAAAATAAACTCTTTTTATTGAATTCCATTGAAGGTAAAACAAAAAGGTTTTATCTCTCTCCTGTATTTGTGTTTTTGATACATGCTTTTCATTGGACAGCGATGATATTCTGTATCTGTAATCTGTATTATTTTAGTTAACCTGTACTTCCACTTAAACACAACCTCATACAACAGACACTTGTTTAAAAAAATCTTTGTATTTTTGCATAAATATTAAGAATTGTTTTTAAGGACAAGTTTACAAAAAGTAGTTGCAGATGTTTTTCACGTGCTTCTGTGAGATTATTGGCTGTTTTGTAATTAAAAATGTTTTTTTTATATTATCTTTAGCTACCCAAGTGTATGTAAACATATTTGTAAAAATAACAGATTGCAAAAATCTGATTTTCTGCTGTTCTCATATCATTGGCTGAATGTGAACACGCAACGTGTGGCATTTCTGAGGTGTTACTGCCCCCTACTGGAACACTTTGGAAAATGATTGAAAAAAATATTTGATTCTCTTTTAAATGTACAATTAAAGTTTTTTTTTTTTGCCCCGAGTTCATTAACAAACTTTTTGGAAGTTTCTCCTCTACATGGGCATTTCCCAAACTTTCCATTCTGTCTTTGTTGTTTAGCAGCTGGGACTTCTCTGACCAAACTCTGACCAGTTCTTCTTTCTTTGTCTGCTTTTATCAAAGGATCTGCATTAGCAGTTCAAATTAGACATTCAAATAGTAGGTCACAGTAATAAGTCATACATTTGTTTACATTAATGTTGTTACTAATAGATTTTTTTTTTTATCAAGGATGCTGTGTGAAAGCAGTCTGTGGCGCATTGCGTTTTGTGCAGACTCTGAATGTGTGGACCCTGCAGCTGGCTTTCCAGCAGCATCTGCGCAATCTAAAGCACTGACTTCACCCCTGTCGGCCCAAATGCTGCCTCCAGTCCGTTCATCCTCGAGGAAGAACAGCATCAGCTCCTCTGAAGAGAGCCAGTCACAGCAGGGTGACTCTCAGAGTTCTTCTCCACTAGACTGGCGGCGGCTCTCTCCAGGCGTAGGCATTCCCGGGAGAGGAGAATCCTCAGGAGCTGAAGCTTTCCTGGTGCCCTCCAGCTGCCACAGCATCTGCCAGCACTACAGTGATCTGCACATCGCAGGGGGCCAGGTGCTGCCTCTCAGTCCCAGTGCTGGAGATCCAGAGGGCAGCGACTTGCAGGACCTCCATCCTGGACCCTTCCTGCTATCCAGAGACGTTCCTCCTCCCTCTTTGCTTCCACCTCTCCAGGACCCTGAACCGAAAACCTCCAGATGGAGGGAAGGCAGTGGACGGGATCGTTCCTCTCTGTTGCAGGATGGTCGTCCACTCTCTAACTCCCAGTTGAACAGCTACCTGGAGCAGAAGCTTTTGGAGCTATACAAAGAGTACCTGACTGACGGCCCTGCTGGGCAACGGCCCCTCATGGCCTCAGAGATTCTGCAGAGCAGCCTGGGGCAGATCACACTGCAGCTGAGTCGAGAACAGAAGCTGGAGGCAACACGGGCCAAAGACATGCTGTTGAGTTTTGTGCTGAGAGCCACCGGCAACTCGCAGTCCAGCCAGATCAGCACCCCACAGCTGCAGATCTCCTCCCAGACAAAGTGAAAGATGTGGGAAGAAGTAAAAGGGAAACTCTTGGAAAAAGACACTGTTGTTCAATGTGCAATCTCCGTTTTTTGCCTGTTTTTAGTTTTCTGCATTGTTTGAACCCTGTAGCTGATTCATCCACTGTGCAGATAACTTCTGATAAATAAACCAATATACAGTAGTTCCTTAAAAATTACTTGGATAAACTTTTATTTTACATTAGCTTTCATTAAAAGTTTAGAACAATTTTGCATTTTCCTGTAAAGTCACCATTTTAGGCATACATGTCCAATACATTTTCACTGGACAGAGATGATATGTATATTGCTTTAATTTAAACTGTCATAAGATTTTTAAAAAATGTTTGTATATTTTCAAATTTGCTGTTTAAATTTACTGACTTCGTATTTGTTAATGCATCTCTTCTGGTACTACTCGATTTAAGTGCAGAATTGTCATTTTACCACATGACCACAGTCATGAATGACATAAAATCAAATTGTACAGAAAGGATTTTACTAAGTTTGTTGGTATGAGATAAAGAGAGGGCAATGGTGTCTCCAAAGCTCTGTTTTAGGCAATGCACTGTTTTACTTTTACAAAAAAAATATGGTTAAAAATAAAGGTGTAGTGTTTTCTTTTAGCTTAATTTTATTCTGCAACCAAAAACTACTGTTAAAATCTGGATCTTGGTGTAAATCTGGATTCTTTTTTGCTGATTCATTTATTAGGGCTAGAACAGTTTGTGGAAGTTGGCCAAATATCTTTTATTTATACAGCATATTAAACAGCATGAATGTAATTATGATAAGTGTTTGTAAATCTAGCGCATAGCACTGAATAGAAGTACAAATACATATTTTTTGTGTTAATTCACACACACACACATAGAATCAACTCTTACTCAACAAAATCACTGATCCACTGATATACTCAACTTAACTGGACTGATAGAAAGAGGACAGTTGGTATAAGTACAAAACAATGCAAACACTCTCTCAGTGAATGTGTGTGTGATGGTGTGTAAGTGTGTGTTGGTGAGAGAATCAGAAAATGAGAGTTTTCCTCCGACCCAGTCCAGCTGAACTCTGACCCTCTGCACTTTCTGTGATACTGAGAACAGAGCGGCTGCCTGTGGTGCAGAACGGGCTTTATATGTCCCACTGTTGTACCACACAAACCACACTCCACTCCTGGATGTTATATCCCCCTTCCTCTCAGCAGATTCTGCCATCACTCCCAGTAACCAGTCCATATTGTCACCAACTTCAACATCCCAGCAGCGTGTCCCTGAGTTAAAGCCCTCAGAACCCACAACACAGAAAGTATCAAATCTCTCTGGATTATCAGGAAGCTGCTGTTTCTCAGAAGTGAATCTCATACTGGTCAGGTCATCAGAGAGGATGAGTTCAGGATGAGCAGTGTTGGGGTCCAGAGTAACAGGAGCTAAAGGACACATTTGATTAAAATGCACATTTTTTTTTATTCACTGAGATAAATGAATAAAGTTTGTATTCTGCTGCAGAAAAAGAAAATGAAACTTACTAAACTGAACAACCTCCTGCATCTTCTTCCAGACTGTGAACTTCAGGTTGGCCAGATGTTTCCCCACATTGAGCAGAGCTCCTGAAGGCCTCTCTGGATCCTGCAGTGTACACTGAGTTCTGGAAGAAAATTCTGAACTTAACAGTGCTGTTGCTTTGAATTCAGAAACACAGAAAGAGAGAGAGAGAGAGACAGCGCTCACCTTTTCACTGTGGACTTGTCCTTCTGTAAAATAAATAGAGAAATAAGTTATATAATTATACTTCTCTGTAAAACAATCTAAACATCATTTTCATATAATGTAATATTAGAGGATATCACCCCTTTACACTTTTATAAATGTGTTTAAAAAAGAGCTGCATGAGTGTGAAGAATCATTTGAAGGAGTTTCATTATGAAAGGTGTGTGGCAGCTTGTGAAGTGATGTGATGAGAGGTTTCGGTGCTTTGTCTGTTAACTGTAATCCTCCATATCACTTCACAAGAATTAACACGAGAGATCTATAGAAAATCTTCACAAATCAAACTCTGCATACAGTGAGAACATTTTCACACACTCTGATTGTGTCATAAAAAAGAGACTTAAAAGTCAACAGTTCCTCTGTTTGACTTTCCTCAATAATGACTTTCTGAAGCACTGCAATGTTCAGAAATCAGCCTGATTTAATTCAATCTGAATGAAAGTTCCTCACTTGCAGGATTAAAACATCTTCAGCTCCCATCTCCTCCTCTATGCCTCTGATTGTGTCTGAAAGTGTTGATATCTCTTTGCTCATCTTTTCAATCATTTCCTTCATCATCTGACTCTTCTGCTCCTCTTCCTTTCTCAGTGCAGCTATGCGGACAGCCTCTTCATCTCGTAGGAACTGGTGAAGCTTCTCAAAGTCCTTTTTAATTTGCTTCTCTGTGTGTCTGGCCTGAGCCTGGAAGAAAGAAGTTAGTCAAATAAAGTATGATTGATCATGTGAGAATAAAGTCTCAGAATCATGATTTTAGAAGATCTTCTCTTTCTAACCTTTATGTGTTCTGCAGTCTGATCCCAGTTCAGTTTACACTCTTTAAAGATCTCCAGTTTCTCCTTTAGGGACTTCAGAGTAGTTCTGAGTTCCTCCTGAAATAAATCATACTTTTTCGTGAGCAGTGATGGGAGTAACGGCGTTGAAATAATAATAATACTTTTTTCAGCAACGAGGAATCTAACTAATTACTCTGACTGTCACTATAACGCCGTTACCATTTCCGACCCCCTTTACTGCACATTACTTTAGCCGCTCAATGAACTAGTGAACAAGTGTGTGTGTGTGAGTCACAAGGGTGCGGAGGTTGAGACCAGGGTTTCTCTAGGGGTCCGTAGAACGATATTTTATGTCCCGCTACTTGAAATCAAATTTTAGTGTTAGTGCAGCGAGCCCGCAAGAAAGACGCATCCTCTTACCATCCCCCAGCACAACACATCCCATTCATTTCAATAGAGAGAGCCGTTGCATGAGCGCAGCTCTGCCCTCATACACACAGAACAGCTGCCTTTCAACCACGGAGGAGAAGCTGAAAACGGATTTATAGAACTATAGATCACAGTGAGGTTGATTAAAAACCTTAAACTTATGATTGACTACACCTGTTGCGTGATTTGAATAAAAAAAAGTCACGGATACGCCCACACGGCGATCCTAGTATAGTAACGCAATGGTTACTTTTACTGGTAACTAGTTACTTTTATAGTGGAGTAACTCAGTTAGTAACGTTTTTGGAGACGTAACTAGTAACTATAACTAATTACTTTAATTAACGTGCCCAACACTGTTCGTGAGAGATAAGATAAAGACAGATACAAACACTGATATTACTGTCATTTGATCCACAGCTGAAAGCAGGTTATAAATAAAGTAAAATGTTGGAGAAAGTTTTTATCAGTTCTGTTTAGAAAAATTTCTGAATTTCTGACAAACTATGATCCTCCTACCTTACAGTCCAGTGCTGCTTCCTGAAGGGGGAGAAATTTGTGGTTGGTGTGTATTTTCGAATCTCGACACACCAAACACACAAGCTGCTGATCCTCCAGACAGTAGAGTCTGAGTTTTTCACTGTGCAGACTGCAGAGTGTTTCAGATCCTGCTGAAGATCTCTGAATTCTCTCCTGTAAGAAGGTCTCACACAGGTTCTTTAAAACAAGGTTTGGTGGAGGATATTCCATTGAAGATCTTCTCCTACAAACTGGACATGCTCTGGATCTTTTGATCTCCCAGAACTTATTCAGACACTCTTTACACACACTGTGGCTACAGAGCAGAAGAACAGGATCCTTGAAAATGTCATAGCAAACAGGACAGGAGAAATCCTCCTCTGAGAAAGATCTGGAAGCCATTATCTTTCCCTGCAGCTATGTCATCTTTTTTTTCATCTTTGCATTTTCTGCCTGATGTTATAAAAGTGATTTAATTATCTACTGATACTTACAGAAATTAGATTCACCTGACAAATGAGTCGATTCACACTCTTATGAATTTATTTAGGCCAACATAAAAATCAGATACACATAAAAAATAGGTAAAAGTAAAGATTTATAATTTTTTTTAATAGAATAGATTTTTGGTATGTTAAAAGTACTCTGGCTGTATAAGGGAGGATGGTGTCTTCATCATTCCCTCTTTGGGTTAAAATGCAGATCCTACATTATGGAACTATGTGGTGCTGAACAAGACCAGAACTGTGTAACATTTACAGCCAATATTTATATATTTTACATGTGTGTAAAATTCTGTAATATTACTTATTGCTTTATTCACTTTAGATATCACTTCTGTATCCCTTAACATTTCAAACTAATACATGTGTACAACTGTCCATGAGGTGGTGCGCAAAGCATGTTTAGTAATAACTTCAGTAAAACGTGAATTACACTGTCCAACTGTAGAGGTAACCCAGGAGCAAAAAAAAAAAAAAAATCAATAAAATATTAAGATCATTTTTTTATTGCATTTTTAAGCAGAATGTGCTGCTCTTATGTAGTTTACGTTGTGTTTACATTGTTTTCTTGAAGTTTAACACACCAAACACACAGGCTGCTGATCATCCAGACAGAAGAGTCTAAGTTTCCTAGACTGCAGAGTGTTTCAGATCTTGCTGAGGATCTCATACTTCTCTCCTGTAAGAGGGTCTCACACACATTCTCTGGATTCTTTGGTCTCCCAAAACCTTATCAGACACTCTTTACAAACACTGTGGCTACAGAGCAGAAGATCCTTCTCAGCTTTTGTCTTTGTATTTTTCACAACTGTGCTAAAGACGATGTGATAAACAATAACATAGCTTATTTACACATTGTTTACCTGCATTGTTCCCCTTTTCTGCTTTCTGTAATGCTTTAAAATGTAATATAATAATAATCACAAAAACATTAAATTCTACTAGGCCATATTAGTGTTTTTACAGCAAGCAGCTTTAATATCGACTAAGCTTTATCTTGTTCTGTGGTTCCCAACAATGGTCCTGAAGAACCTAATGCACTGCAAATTCTATTGTTTACCTGCTTTAAAACACCTATTCCACTTAATAATTAACTAGCCATACCTGAGATGAATGTGGAGTGTAGAACAGGAAAAGTCTAACATTTGCAGGACCAGGGTTGGGAATAATATTTCTAGTACACTTATTACTTTTTATTAATCACTATTTCACCAATACACTGAACTCAACTGGACTAATAGTATGGTGACAACTGCTACTGGTATTGAACACTGGCAATACTCTCTCAGTAAATTTGTGTTTGAAAGTGTGTAAGTGTGTGTTAGTGAGAGGATCAGACAATGAGAGTTTTCCTTTGTCCCAATCCAGCTGAACCCTGACTCTCTGCACTTTCTGTGATACTGAAAGTAAAGTTTCTGACTGTGGTGTAGCACGGGCTCTATATTTACCACTTTTAAACCACACATACCAAATTCCTCTCCTAGACAATATATCTCCCTGCCTCTGAGCAGATTCTGTCATCACACCCACTGACCAGCTTGTGCTGTCTTCAACTTTAACATCCCAGTAGTGTGTCCCTGAGTCAAAGCCCTCAGAACCCAAAATGCACAAATACTCATCAAATCTCTCTGGATTATCAGGAAGCTGCTGTTTTTCAGTGGTGTATCTCATACTGGTCAGATCATCAGACAGGATGAGATAAGGTGAAGCAGTGTTGGGGTCCAGAGTTACAGGAGCTAAAAAACATAATAAAACACATCCTTAATTTATTCACTATCAAAAAGTGTGTGTGTCTGAAACTGATGTCTCACAGTGAACAAATGTGTGTATTTTGGTGCAGAAAGAGAAATTAAGACTCACTAAACTGAATGATCTCCTGCATCTTCTTCCAGACTGTGAACTTCAGGTTGGCCAGATGTTTCCCCACATTGAGCAGAGCTACTGAAAGCCTCTCTGGATCCTGCAGCGTACACAGGGTTCTGGAAGAACTTTCAGAACTCAGTACTGCTGAAGCTTTGAATTTAGAATTACAGAAAAGAGCCAGAGAGATACATCTCTCACCTTTTTACTGTGGTCTTGTAGTTCTGTAACAAAATCAAGGAATATTAATGAGTTATATAATCATTCTTCTGTGTAAACATCACTTTGACACAGTGTGAATATTAGAATATATCACTCATTTTCACTCTTAAAATAAGGGGCTTTAAGGGAGCCTTAGCTATGCTGTAAAATAACTATATTGGTTCCATAAAGAACTGTCTTAAAGAGCTGTGTGAGTGTAAAGGACCATTTGTTGGACGTTTATTTTGAAAAGTGTGTGTCAGCTTGTAAAATAAGGTTGCCCCCTGACATTTAATAAGTCGAATTATCAGTTAAAAGTCTGGCAGTCGACTTGACTCTTCAAGTCAAGTAGTAAATGGCTTTTTTATTTATGAAGCAGAGACAAAAATGTACAGGTTTGTAATGTAATGTAATGTTTTACATAATAATCATAAAAAATGAAAAATATCAAGAGATCATTTGCAAACACAGAAATTCTTTAAATAAACCTTACATCTGTTTTCCAAATTAACTCCTCATATAGTATTTGCATCACTTGCATGCACCTTACAACACATGCATTTGTTTTCGAGATTGATTGTCAGAGCAGGGACATTTACTAGAAAAAAGCAACTGCTGACGGAAAATCAACAGAAACGTATAGTAAAGAGGAAAAACTATTTCACTACTGTACTTACTAGTAAAATTCTGTATCTGTACTTTTACTGAAGTATGTTTTTCTCCTAATTTCATTTTTACTTCACTATATATTTTCTATGAGTTTAATACTTTTACTCAGATACATTTTTTATGTGCTGCATCATTACTCGTTACCAGGGGTGTCACCAGTCCTTTTTAGGGGCTCACGAACCGCCAATGATAATGCGTGTATACACACGCATGTGTGTGTGTGTACTTGTGTGTGTGTGGCTAGCCAGTCAGTCAGTCATGGATATCGGGTTGATTTTCCAAAATAAAGGGCCATATAAGACAAAAAAGATAAAGAATAAATGGTATTCCATTGCTCAGTGTAAGCAGATACCCTAAAAACCCATGCTTTTGAGTAGCTTTTCACTTTTAGTTAATTAAATTAGACCAGATAACGAAACATTAGGAGGTATTTTTATATTTAAAAATTATCTCTTAATCTGCTGAAAAGTTAAAAAACTAACACATCTGCCCCTGTACATAATATTTTGTGTCTGATTTTAATCTAAATGATTCTATGTCTTCTGATGTGACACACAAATTCATTTACAGTCTATGTTTTTTTTTTTTTAAAGGGAGGACAGTGTGGCTGGGTTTGACTTGCGCTCAACACCTCTATACCTCTGATCCCAAATCTCCCCTGCTTGTTAAAATGCTAAAAATATTATGAATCATTTTAAACCCACATTATCACTGAAGCCAGAGCAGTAGATGCTCTGCACTGTCACCAGGTTTAATAAAGCTGTTCAGATGATCTTATAAGAAGTGGGCAGCAACACTATAATAAACAAAAAACTAGGATACACATAAATACACATGCGCAGTTTTCTGGCTAATTCATTTACTAATTCTAACTAGACATTATTTATCAATAATTAAATAAGGCTGTAATTCTCGTTGTTTATCATATGCAGTGTCTCTTTTATTGTTTTTTTTTATTTAAATGCTCAAAATGTAAAACTCTGTGGAGTGTAACATGATGGGTTGGTAAGTAAATTAGGTTGCAATGCAGATTTTTCATCAGATTTTTAAATGCTCAAAAATATGTTTATGTGACTTTCTTAATGAAGAGGACTTCAGAACTGAAACGTACATACTGATTTACTGATTGCTAGATAATCTATATGAGGAAAAACTTCAGATTGGACAGAGAAACATAATTTGACTAACCGAATTCAATCATGCACCGATCTCAATCATGACTTTCTACAGCACTGTAGATAAAATGATTTGGTTTAAATCAGTTAAAATAACTGATTGTTCCTTACCTGTAGTAATAAAATGTCTTCAGTTTCCATCTCCTCCTCTATGGCTTTGATTGTGTCTGAAAGTGCTGATATCTCTCTGCTCATCTTCTCAATCTTCTCCTTCATCATCTGACTCTTCTGCTTCTCTTCCTCCCTCAGTGCAGCTATCCGGACTACCTCTTCTTCTTGTAGGAACTGGTGAAGCTTCTCAAAGTCCTCCTTAATCTGCTTCTCTGTTTTTCGAGCCTGACTCTGGAAGAAAGGGGTCAATTAAATGAAATATTGATTGATTATGTAAGGATGTAGTTTCAGAATCATGATTTCAGAAGATCTTCTCTTTCTAACTTTTATATGATCTGCAGTCTGATCCCAGTTCAGTTTACACTCTTTAAAGATCTCCAGTTTCTCCTTTAAGGACTTCAGAGCAGTTCTGAGCTCCTCCTGAAACACATTAACACACTGGATGAAGGAATTCTGTATTCTCGTACTTAATTCACATAAAACTGACCTGATAAAAACAGAAGTAAATCACCAGACAGTCACAGATTACTGTGTAAGGTTTACTGTAAACACAAACCTGTTGAATGCCCTTTATATTACACATATTACATGTGATTTTTTACAGAACAATAAATTTAATACATATAGTGTTAATATGCTGTTTAACTGTTAACCATTGAATTTACCTTGCAGTCCGTTACAGCTTCATCCATGGGACAAAGTTTGTGGTTGACGTGTTTCCTTGAAGTTTGACAGACCACACACACAGGCTGTTGATCATCCAGACAGTAGAGTCTGAGTTTCTCACTGTGCAGACTGCAGAGTGTTTCAGATCCTTCTAAAGATCTCTGACTTCTCTCCTGTAAGAAGGTCTCACACAGGTTCTTTAAAACCAGGTTTCTGGGTGGATGTTCTATTGAGGATCTTCTTCTACAAACTGGACATTCTCTGGATCCTTTGGTCTCCCAAAACTTATTCAGACACTCATTACACACACTGTGGCTACAGAGGAGAAGAACAGGATCCTTGAAGATGTCACAGCACACAGGACAGGAGAAATCCTCCTCTGAGAAAGATCTGGAAGCCATTTTCTTTCCTTGCAGCTCCTTCCAGTCAGAACGCTCACTTTCACTTTTAGGTGTGTGAAAGCTCTCACACTCTGATTGTTAGATTCTCTTCAGGTCAGAAGTGTGTTTATAGATCCAGTTAGTGATCATTTAACTTCAGAGGAATTCTCCAGTTTCAGAATTCTCCATAAACCCTGAACAAAACTACAATCAGCAGCTCAAAACAACAGCCTGCAGCTCTGCCCACACCTTACCCTCAATACTTCCTTACTGTGAGCAGTTTCAGTGGGAGGAGTTTGTTGAGTTTTAGAGGAAAATGCATTTGCATATAATCTTGCACTTGAAGTCAGGCAACAATGACTATTTATAGAATAATTTATTGTGTAACATATAATAATCAAAATAACAGTACTTTAACAGTAATTAATATTGTTAAATGATTAAGTTTCAACTAATTATTAATCGACAGTAGTTAAGAAATTATTAAGCATTACAAAATTTTGATGATGTGTTGGAGTACAATGTTTTAGCAATGAAATAGTCAGACAATAGTCTAAAATTGTAATAATTAATAATGTCTTAACCAGTGTCAAATAAAAATTAGTTAAGACATTCTGCAACACGTACCGTTAATTAATGTACCCTTATTGTAACGTGGTACCAAGTATTTAGAAAAAAACACAGAGACACTTAATTCATTGTTTCTTCCAAAATCAATGTAATAATGTCTCTGCCAAGAAAAAAAATTCTAGTTTATTTCTCTGCATTGTTGTGAAGGTTTAATTGCATTCCACAACAAATTATTATTGATGTGCAGTGTTTGTTTTTCCCCTTATTTTGTATCTTGAATTTAGTGTTTTTTTCCGGTCTATTTCTTAATTGATTACCTTCTTAATTCAACCACAGTGGATGTGATAACGTATGTAGTAGTAGTTTAGCTGTAACAACTCACTATCTTTAATTGTGAGGTAAGACTATTGCTGATAACTCTCTATAAGCTCAGCAACTTTATAAACGCAGCTTACCAAGTTTTCTATTATCTATCAGTTCAGAACAAATGTATCAGAATCTCTATTATCTCATAACCTACAAAAACACCGTAAACCCATCTAACATCAGTTAAACAATAAATACAATTATTTTCTTTTTCTAATCCTTTAGCATGACATGTTTATATTTTGAAAATGTTTATAATAGCAAAGATAATATATCCATATAAATGTAAATTTCATGTACATTTCTGGCGTATTGCTATTTTGGCAACAGAAAATACAGGTGCGCCACTGACTGATGCGCACCTGGGTCTTAAAGGGAATGGCAACTGGCACACTGACTGTTTTATTTCACATTTTGCCCAATGAGTACACACCCATGAGTACATGCCTTTTGTGTGTTTTGAGCTACAGAAGGTGTACTTTATATCCTTATATGTCTTTATATTAGCAAAGACACTCACATGCCCTAAATCAAGCTGGGAGCGGTTGATAACTCGCCTATAGATTGCTTAAAAAGGGCCCCGTGTCTTATGCGGATAATGCGCCATTTTATAAAGTGTGAATCATCTCAGACTGGTTTCTTGAACATGACAATGAGTTAACTGTCCTCGAATGGCCTCCACAGTCACCAGATCTCAATCCAATAGAGCACCTTCGGGATGTGGTGTAACGGGAGATTCACATGATGGATGTGCAGCCGTCAAATCTGCAGCACCTGCGTGATTCCATCATGTTAATATGGACCAGACTCTCTGAGGAATGTTTTCAGTACCTTGTTGAATCAGTGCCACAAAGGATTAAGGCAGTTCTAAAGGCAAAAGGGGGAACCCGGTATTAGCAAGGTAGCTAATAAAGTGGCCAGTGAGTGTGTATATATATATAAATAGATAGAGCCCTCCCATTAAGCCTCCCACAGTTTAGTCTCACCTGCTCATGCAGCATTCAACTCTGAATTCTTTTTAAACGAGACACAAATTCAAGGCAGCCAACCAGATCAGGGCCGATTGAAATACATCATTCTTTTTCTAATAATTCATTTTTTAATTTATCTTATTTTATGTTATGGGGACATGTGAAGACAGACCAGGTAGCATCACAGCATGCCATGTCACTATGCTAAGAATGGTCCACCATCCAAATAAAACCTGGTTAGCAATGGCTATAAGATGGCCCCTGTCTAGTGATTGCAATTTTAGAGAAATCGAGCCGTTTAGAACAAGTCATACCACATCCACTGAGACTGAAGATCTGCTGTATCTACCTCAATGTGGATAAACAAATTCTGAAAATTATTACCTAAAGTGGAAAATCTGGGAATGAACTTTGTTGCATGTGAAAATATGAAGGATTACCCATTTGTTTTCAATGTGTTAATATTGCACCTGTTTTTTTCACAATCAATCATGCCAACGCGTCAAACGTTTCAAACTAAAGGCCGACTGTTTTAATACCTAACTGCCTGTTCACGCTCCTGTATACTTTTACTCGGGTCCACTGGGGTTTCTTATCCTTCATACTGTAAAAATAAACCAGAGCAATGTCCAGCCTTGTAAATTATCACTCAGTAACACATGTCTGGATTGTAATATCTTTGCTTGGGGCGTCTTGTTTGTTGTACATTGTCATTTTAAGATCTACAAGACTGTATGGCCACTGGCCCCTCCTGAGTATTTGCCTCTAAACGATGTCTTTCTGGCAAATTGTGGCACTGTTGGCTGGAATAGTGGGTTTGGGTGCTACCATTGGTGCCACAGTCTCCAACGACTGGAAGAGCACCAGCAGGGCTTCATCGGTCATCACGGCCACCTGGGTGTTCCAGGGGCTCTGGATGAACTGTGCTGGAAATGCTATGGGTGCTGTGCACTGCAGGCAGCACCACACCATCTTCAAACTGGACGGTAAGACAGATTGTTGGTGATTGTGCATTTTGCCACTGTAAACTCTATTTAATGTTTATGATTACAAAGCTTTAAAGAATTATTGTAACAGATACCATAGGAAAAACATTTTTTGCTTCCATAAAGAACCTTTGTAGCACCTGTATTTTTAAGAGTGTACTTTGTACACCTATTTCAGAATGGTGAACAAGTCTTTCACTTTTTTGGTTAATGAGATCTGTAAGGGTGGTTCTTCACATTCTGGTCTTTTTACAAGAAAGCTTTTCCATGGAATCAAAAGGGGTTATTCTATGTCCTCACTCAAAGAACTTTAGACTGTGGCAGAGTGCAGAAAACATTATTATTCATTCATTTATTAAACATTATATATCAGTTGTCACTGATCCAGTAAGAATAACCGGATTTATTAAAAGAGGCAATTTGATCTAAACAGGAAACTCAACATAAGATTATGTAGTATTTTTCAGTGTGGGTTCAAGCCTCATTAGTTTTAACTCAGTTTCACCAGTCAGACCAGTTTTTCTTTTGTGGTCCTGTCATCATTCTTGGGATTAGAATGAACAAAAGTGTAGTCAGTCAAGAAAGCTTACATATTCCTAAACCCAACTTAAACCTAACAAGCTGAAACTGTGTAGCAGTTGTACAAACAGGTCTGTTGTATGTAAAACTGCATATTAATAATCATTTTGTACAATTAAATGGGATCAGTATGTTTTGAAAGCTGTTTTTTTTTTAAATATGTTTTACTGTCACTGGAACGTGTGCACGTAACTAATAACTAGTGATGCCCAAGTTCACACAGTAAGGCATATACATGCGTTTTTATTCATTAATTTGATCAAGTTTGGCCCCAAATTCGTCTTTAAATCAAATAATACTGTTGTGATTTATCTGATAATAATAATATTTAACAAACTGAAAAGCTTTCCTGTTTTTTATATTATTAGCTCAAATGCCAAGTTGATATATTCACAATTACCTAGAATATTTTGTGTGAAAATGAACACTGGAACAAAATCCTTAGAACCTTCGACCCTGTGTTACATTATATAATATAATATTATCAATTATGACTGCGTATGTAATCTAAAGAAAGGGTGTTGACATGGCAACACTGCATGAATAATACACTTTAATCCAATGACTAATCCAGTGTGTAATGTTTTACCCAACAGACCAGGTCACTCTGTTACCCAGTCACTGGGCTACTTAGAGCACTCAGAATAAAAATGAATACACTGTGTGTGCAGCTTCCTGTTTCTATTTATTTACTTCTTTGCATAATTAATTGGCACATTACAATTTGTAAAAATACAAATGGTTGATTCTGTGAATCGAAGCCCTTTAATTCCCACAACCTCACTTCAAAAAATGTTTAATTAATAGAAACCACAACATACAGTTTAAAGTAATTATGTAAAAGAATAATTTCTTCACATTATGATGTAAAACAAACATTTAAAAATTACATTGTTTTGAAAAAAATGTGTTGTCTAGTTTTACACAGCCAAACATATTTGCATGTTTTAATGAACATCATACAAATAAAACTTTAATGCATTTTTTGCAGCCAATCTATTTATGTGTTTCTCAGTTTTAAATAAATATATACATATATATGTATATATAGTGCTCACTGCCTGGAGAAAGATTACATATGCTCTCAGGACTGAAACTAGTCACTAAAGCGAATTGTTAACGTAAATGGCTGCAGCACCCTCTTGTGGTACTGTACCATATCTGCACTGCCGCACACATTCTCATTTTTTTTCTGAAATCAAGGGTATTACAAAGAGACCATTTTCCTTTGAAAGGGTTAATGTTAGTGTTGGAGTTCAATAAAGGACTTGCCAAGCTGGCAGAAGTAATTAAACTATACAACCGCCAATCAGAAACATTTGGGACTGTATGGAAAAAAAATCCAAAAATATATATACTCTTATGTACTTTTATTTCACTTTTATTTCACTTTTATTTCACTTTTATTACTTTTATATACAGTAGAAACCAAATATATTTTACATTTTATCTGATCAATTTCATTTAATTTGTAATATATTGTTTAAAACAATTATGTAATTTCAAAAAGGTAATGTCAACAGGTGACTGTTATCATAATTTGTTACAAAAGCAGTATCTAGAAAAGTTTTAATGTTTGAGGCACAAAAATGGGCAGATGATTTTAGGTTTGTTAACAAACACGTGAAAATTGTTGAAATGTTTAAAAACAATGTTCTTTAGAAAAATACTGGAAAAGGAAAAAAAAAATCCAATGGAATTTCAGAGTGTAAAGGACCAGTGATCTCCTATCCCGAAGACAGCACTGCATTAAAAAACATCAGTCAGCATTAGCTAATAGAACCACATGGACAAGGGATTGCTTTGCCAATCCTTAATCAATTGCATCAGCATTCACATTAACCATGTCCAAGTGCGGTGTTGACTCCTCTGTGCTCAGAGGCATCTGGGATCAACTATCACACATTGGAAATTTGTGTACTGTGGTCAGATGGTCAGTATTCCAGAACTTTTTCGTAAGAAATGGACACCAAGCCCTCAGCAAACATAAAGTTTCTTTAAAGAAACCTGACAGTTTTCCGTTGTCTAATGGAACAGTGTGCCCTTTATGTTGCTTCCAGCAAATCAAAAAACAACTGTGCTGTTTGAGGAAAACGTTAAATTTATGACTTTTTAAGGCTAACTTGTTACTATCCAAAGGAAAATATGCATTTTCCTCTGAACTCAGTGAAGCTAATTTGGCACTTTCCAATGATGTAATAGAGCTAATGAATGACCTGAAAGCACTAACCTTCAGGGAAAAGGACACTGTGCTAATTATATGCACACTCTACTCATATTTAATGACTCATATATTAAGATTTGACAAATCACTGTGGTAAATATCAGAATAAGACAAATCACTGCGTTATTATGACTGATCAACAGTTGTAAAATAAACATATATTTATTTATTTTATTTTGGGTGACTTTTTACCTTTTTGTATAGAAATTCTTTGCCTGTTTTTGTTTAAGATGATTTTACTTTGTTTGACTAATGGAAGACATTCTGTTTAAATAATGGTAAATTAAAAGTGACCCTAGAGTCTTTTCACCTAAACTGAGTTGTTACAGAAATAATAGAACATTTAGAGCCATATATATATATATATATATATATATATTTGCATTTACTCAAGTTGGGGTCTAAAGGGAGTACTTTTACTTTGATCTTGTATGCATTTGAATACGGTTATGGTATATATTTAGTCTGATTAGTTTTTGTTTCACACTGCAGTTTTGTAAGCAAGCTGATAAACTTTCCCCTGTCATGTCATCACCTATGTGGGCTGTATCTCCCTATTGGTTTGTAGAAGGGCATGCATTTTACCAATTTGACAAGGTGCCTTTTCAGGTGTAGTGTCGAATCCAGCCTTTCTGCCAAAGAATGACTCTGTTGAAGTGAACGTGCATCACCGAGCCGAATGAACAGATTACCAAAAACTCCTTCTATTTATGTAAGTCAGTGGAAGTGAAAACTTCTTCTCGAACTATGCAATTAATTATGTAATTACATATAAATATCAGAGTGCAGGAAAATATATAAAAACAAGCTTTTATATACACCTAAACCTTTTCCACTTGTCTACTGCCCCAATTCTTGTCAAACAGTCATTAATAGTTAATGAGGGACTTTTTTCATTTGCTAATTTTAACCCTTTTCAGAAGTTTCTACATTCAAGAATGTTTTCCTCTCTTCTCTTCTCATTTTAAATTGAGTTAACTCACATTAAATTAATTCACATAACATACCATTGGTTGAAAAATGAATGTGCCATAGTTTGTTATTCCAACACACACACACACACACACACACACACCAGAGTATGCTCAGTTTGAAACCAAGCTGACATTGTCATAAGGGGCAGGGCAGGGTACATGTTTGAAGATGGTGACGACTAAGGCTAAAAACCCTCCCCACAGCCAGTGTAGAATATATTAACCATCTGCTCATGCATGATCAGCTTGGGATACACCCGAAAGAACCTCAAGGAACCCTGTGAAGAATGAAGGTTTGACTACAAAGAGCAAGCTTTGGAGGAACAATGAGTAACATGGTGATAGAGATAACAGCCTTTGTGGTGGCCACAGCAGGCTGGGTGCTGGTGTCCTCCACCATACCAACAGACTACTGGAAAGTGTCTTCAATTGATGGCACGGTTATAACCACAGCAACCTACTGGTCCAATCTGTGGAAGACTTGTGTGACCGATTCTACCGGAGTTTCCAACTGCAAGGACTTCCCTTCCATGCTCGCTCTGGACGGTCAGACGGCTTATTTCTTTACAGTTAAAAGAGGAGTGCATTAAATTGACCAGCGTGTCCAGTGTTGTACGATACAGTGCATTAAAGCACTGGCTGCTAAAGATAAGTTTAGCAGTTTATTGATGTTGTAGTTGTGGGAATTAAATTAAATGCACACTGGAATCTAGTCAGTTTAATGCAACACCTTTTCTATTTTTTGTGACAGATTTCATAGATAGAGAGAACGAGTGTGATAGAGAACAAGAAAGTAGAACTTGAAGGTAACTAACTGTACCTTAGAAACATTCAATTAATCTATCTCAACAGCGTATCCAGTTTAAGCTTGTTGTCAAACTTGTCAAGCTGGTTAAACAGATTAGTTATCGACCAGAATAAGGATTTTTATTTAGTTTGATGGAGTATGATAAACTTGCTGGTCAACCAGCATGACCAGTCTGACCCAGCTGGTGAACCAGCATGACCAAGCTAGTCAACCAGCATGACCAAGATACAGTGGTGCTTAAAAATTTGTGAAACCTTTACAATGTTATATATTTCTGCATAAATATGACCTAAAACATAATCAGGATAAGAGAACCCAGTTAAAATAATGAGACAAAATATTATACTTGATCATTTTTTAATTGAGAAAAAAATTATCCAATATTACACATTTGTAGGTGGCAAAAATATGTGACTCTCTAGAATTAGCAGTTTAAAGGTGTAATTAGAGAACTGGACGCAATCAATCAACAATCAGACAAGTTATATACAAATGGAAGGAATTCAAGACCATTCTTATCCTCCTCAGGAGACAGTCGACCAACAAATATCACTCCGAAAGCAAGGCACATAATAGTTGGCAAGGTCACAAAGGACCCCAGGGTAAATGAAGGCCTCTCTCACATAGGCTAATGTTAATGTTCATCAGCCCACCATCAGAAAAACACTAAACAACAAGAGTGTGCATAGCAGGGTTGGAAAGAGAAAGCCACTGTTCTCCAAAAGGAACATTGCTGCTCGCCTGCAGTTTGCTGAAGATCACATAAACAAGCCAGAAGACTATTGGAAATAGGACAGAGTAGGACAAAATAGACTTTGGTTTAAATAAAAAGTGTTATGTTTGGAAAAAAGGAAAACACTGCATTCCAGCATTATCACATAGTTTGAGATTTTTTTGCTGCATATGCGCCAGGAGGGCTTGCTTTCAAGGTAGAACAATCAATTATATTAGAAAATTAGGAAAATGTCAGGACATCTGTTTATGAATTGAATCTCAAGAGATTCAATTCATGGGTCATGCAGTAAGACAATGACCCTAAGCACACAAGACTACTAAAGAATGGTTGAAGAAGAATAAAGTTAGTGTTTTATAATGGTTAAGTCAAAGTCCTGACCTTAATCCAATCCAAATGTTATGGAATAACCTGAAGTGAGCAGTTAATGTGAAGAAACCCACCAAGTTGAAGCTGTTCTCTATGGAGGGAATTTCTCCAAGCTGGTGTGCAGGACTGATCAACAGTTTAATCAACAGTGAGCTGAAAAGCAGTTATACTGAAAGCAAAGGTTTATATACTTTGCCACTCACAAATACGTAATGCTGGATAATTTTTCTCAATTAATGACCAAGTATGATATTTTTGTCTTATTTATTTTAGTGGTTTCTTCTCATCTACTTTTAGGACTTCTGATTTCGATTGATTATATATAATACAGAAAATCGTAATAAGGGTTCATAAACTTTCAAGCATCGCTGTAATCAACCAGCATGACTGGCCTGACCAAACAGATCAGCCAGCTAGTTTACCAGTTAGAGGTATGTATTCCAGTAATGGGAGTCTTCCTAGCTTTCCTTGCAGCTGAATCATGAACATTTTCTTTTAATTAAAACTCATCTACTTTTCTCTGCAGTGAGATTGGGGTCACTAGTTTCGGCACCTTTTGCCCCTCTTTGCATCTGCCTAATTCCTGGAAGCATCTCTCCAGGCCTCAGATAGATCAACATAATTTCACGGCCCAGTTAAGGAACAGTTATTTCATCCCAAACCTGTTAATGTTTAGCAACATTTTTCAGCAATTTAATGTGATCTTTCCATGAGCTCCGGGCTATTTAGCACATATTTGTTTGAAATTGTTAACTATCAAGCTTTTACTAGCCTGTAAATCACCTCTCTGTTTACCGTACAGCACTTTCCAATCTGATAGTTTATACAATACACAAACATAACATAAAGCTGCACCATTTGCTAATTATGGCCGCAAAAATCTTGGAAGTGTAGGGTTGACATTTAACTGTGATGAAAATTTAATTGATTGCAATGCAGAGCAGCAGCAGGTATTCTAATCAGCACCCAACGTTTTTTACTCTGTCACTGTCTGGTGAGGAAAAAAAATAATCAGCCAATATCCATGCTCTACTGTCCAGAAAAGTTTGGGCTCATTGTGGTGAGGATTTGATTGTATTTAGCCAAAAAAACATTAATAAGGTCAGGATGTAAAATAATTGTCACCCCACCCCATCCCTAATAACCAAATTCATGCCAAAATTAATGATTGGAGGTCCATACTTCAATTAGTGTTATTAGTGTTAATATATATACATTTGAATACATTAAAGAAACAGTTACTAAACAAAAGCAGGATAAACTCTTTTAAATACCCTTAATTTCAGAAGAATCAATACATTAGTAGGTCTTCTAAGAAGTTTGTCAATATAATTTATGTAAAAGCAAATAGTTTCACATTAAAAAGAAACTTATGGATGAAATCTTCTTAAATTTATAACAGGTTACATCCAGGTGTGCCGAGGGCTGATGATCGCAGCTATCTGTCTTGGGTTCTTTGCGACAGCCTGTGCCCTGGTGGGAATGAAATGCACCAAAATTGGTGGAAGTGATCTGATTAAAGCCAGGATTGCATTCTTTGCCGGATTTCAGTTCTTTATCAGTGGTCAGTATTCTTCTTTTAGTTGAAGTTTAACTACTGGGATTAATATTGTGGTTTGAAGTTTGAAGATCTCATTATTTTTCAACCCAATTCCAGGTCTTTGCTCCTTGAGTGCCTGCTCTCTTTATGCCCATAGGATCACGTCCGAGTTCTTTGACCCAATGTTCATGGCACAAAAGTATGTTCACAATCATTATTATTTTACTGATGAGCATGAGTAATTAACTCACATTGTTCTGGATATTTAACCATATAGTTTACCTGTAAAATCCATTAGTGTACTTACAATTACTCAATTATGGGGTAATTGTGGCAATTCTCTATTTCACAGGGGCCCATGTTTAAGTTTATCCCTGTCTGTGTTGATCATGTGTGTGCTTTTGTCCTTTGTTCTCTGAGTAATTACGGGCTAAATTACCTACTGCTTTTCACTGAACTCAGCAGGTTGTCCGTTAATTTTAGTCTCACACAGATTCATATGTCCCCCAGAGGATATTAACCCAGATAAACATAACTTTAGTTTCATAGGCCCTACAATATAACTCTGAGGGACTTCACAAGATACTTAATAAATTTACCAAATATATTTACAATACTTTATGCATTAGGATTAATAACTGAATATTGCAGTTCTGTTACATACACATTTGACTGGTATGAAACTGAGTTATGTGAGAAAAAAAAACTCATAATGCCCATTAGTGTATCATATAAACTAAAGCAGACTGAGGAGTCATTTTGAGATTAACACCTATGCTTCTTCTCAGGTATGAACTGGGGGCTGCTCTGTTCATTGGCTGGGGGGGATCAGCACTGTGTATCCTGGGAGGGCTTGTGTTCTTCTTATCGCTGTCTGAGGGCTTCAGTAAAAGGTAATAAAGAGAAAAACATCTGTATCTCTATGTACTGTAAATTAATTTAATACAACACAGTTGTTTAGTTCTTGTATGAGGTAGAATTTGCAGGTAATGCGAGTATAATGAAATATTTCTGTATCTCTAAAAAAGGTGGTTCTTTAAATATTTGTTGGGAAAGACAAAGAAAAAAACTATTCAAAGAACCATCTAAAATAACCATCCATAAGTTTTGAAAATTAACACATTCACATCTTTCACACAAGAGCGTAAGAGTCTGTGAAGCTCTGTAATTTATTCAATCAAAGTTTTCCCTATTTTCCACATTGCATAAATGTGTTAAATTCAGGTCAGCCAATTAGAGCTCTTTTGCCATGGTCAAATACAAATGAGCATCAAGATTGTGGCAGAACAGTTCATCTTGTTAGTGGCACGACATAAAAGCTTATGACAAGCAACATGCTGATTATATAAATGTGGATGTTTTAAAAGAATATTTGGTAGAGTAGCAGTAAATATCTGGGGAATGATGGTGAGAACTTTACAAATACTTGTAAAGTCTATGTAGATGTGTGTATATTTGTTTATTGAGGTGCATCCTAATCTATTTACTGTATGTCCAGAAAGAACCGTAAACTTTAATTTTCCTCACCAATAAGCACTCATGTGGAGGAGAGAAATTACAGACACAGATCAGAGAAAAAAAAGAAAACAATAAAAATATATGAGAACTATGGAGTAAAAAACAAAGATTTTTTGGGGGATTTGGTATGGAGTTTATACTACATTGCACTTGCTTTTTCCATCATGATTGGTTTAAAATGGACTCAATTTGTAACTGGCTCTTTGCCTGTTCAAGTTGTTTTTTTGTATGTTAAAGAACAATATATATGGTTCTTTACAGCACTAAACAATTCCAAATACTTCTTTGGGTGGTTTATACAACACCTAACAGCTCTGTTGCTGCTATCCAACAGAGGTCAACAGTTGTTTTTTGGTTTACATATTATTTAAACTTTAATACATGCCTGCATAAATAATTAAATAATTGTAACAAATGTTTATTTATATTCAACTTACATTCTCAGCTAATGCTTTTAAGCCAGTACTATTTTTCTGATAGTTTTAATGTAGAAAATTCATATACATTATCACTAGACTAAATCATTCTCTTTTCTTCCCCTTCTCTTTTTCTTTCCTCTAGCCAAAGCAATGCTGACAGGAGACGATATGTTTATAGTGCCTCTTATATCTCCTCTCATGGCAAGTCACAAGCCCAGCTGGCTAACGGCAAAAGACCCCCACCAGACTACAGCAGCCCCTCACAACAGTTTGATAAAAATGCCTATGTATGACCACCAGTGGAAAAAAACAACACCAGACACATTTCTGCCATTGTAATTTAAATAATTATTCAATTAGAAAACTGTTACTGAGACACAAGAATCCTAAAGTTATATTACATAATGTATGCACCTTATATATTATGTATTTGTAATAATGTGCATCTTGTTGTTTTTCTTACATTGAGTCACAGAAAGTAAAAGTTTCTGTGAAAATAAGTTATAATTTTCAGATGCTTTTATAAATGCAGCCCTGGTGCCATTTTAAAAATGTGTCTTTCAGACAAATTACTGAAATTCACTAATAGATTATTTTCGAAGATGCTGGTCTCCAACAGAGTGCATTTTTTTACATATTTATCTGTATATTAGCACCACATACTGTGTATATAAAATGTACTGTAAATGTATTCTCTTAAAATTATTTGGTATAAATTGTGTTTCCAGTGCCAGTGCCAAAATCTTTGAGCGATGATCAATAATGTAAACATTCTTAATGCACAGTTGTTGCACAGGTATTGTTATTCATGTTGGTATTAGTTGAATAGTATTATTTAATCTATAAAAATATTTTATAACATTTTATATGTTTTTTCATTATTTTTCTTCTCTGTTTTTCTCTCTCTTTCTGATTTTCTCATTAAAAAACTAAACACCTATGACTGCATTCCTTTCACGTTCGAAGCACTTAACAGTAGATCATTAACTTCCTCAGCAGCACGTTTCACCTGTAAATCATTAGCGATGTGATCTCCAAACTGCTAGTAGGCAAGTAGAGCCAAGAAAGCCATCAGTGAAGAACTCATTATTTTCCACTGAGGTTTTATAATAGTTTTTAATATTTCTGTAATTTATCTTTATTTATCTATGAATAGATGCAAAGATACAGCACACCTGTAAAATGAGAAGTTAACTTAATCTGAAGAACAAGATTAAATTAGACTAGATTTCTAAATGACTTCTTTACTGTGCAGGAAGTCTTATTTGATATGACCTTTTTTCTGCACAATTAGTAATAATTGCATTATTAAAATTGTATTTATTTTTTCTCTGCAAGTAAAAATTTTGTCTTTTGACGCATAGAAGACAGTAGAAGCCTTAAGACAGAGTATCACAGTCTTTCTACCATCATGTTACTTAACTTAGAAATTAGGAAATTATTTTTTGTCTTTTGTTCATGATATTAAGTGTATAGTAAAGAAAAAATCAAGTTGGATTCAAAACATTTTATTTCTGATATGTGTCTCGTATAAATGAGCTTTGAGGTTAAAGGCTAGTAAAACTCAAGCACAATGATCTAAAATATATCAGAAAGCCTCTTCTGGACAGTAGTGACTGTTAATTCAAACTCAGGCTGTTTGAAGGGCAAAGGCAGAGAATTTAAAATAGCAGCTAGTGCACAACCTAGTGGCCTGTGAATTCTTGAGCAAGTGTGGGCAAAACTAAAAGATAGATTAAATTAATTCAAGTTTTAAAATGAGAATGACATCATTGATAACAGTTTATTTTGTCTTGTACTTTGTACTTGTACTGTACTGTACTGCTTATCCCAATGAATCCAGTTTTGTGCACTTCATTAGATTAGCACCTAACCAGGCACTTCTCACCTGTAGGAAAAAAAAACTATACACTACTGCATCAGATTTTCTCTACTGAGAAGGATACTTTTGGAACACTGTATAGTAGGGGTGGCACAAAAAGCCATGAATGGGCAGAACTTAAGACCCATTATCAAAATTGCTTGATCTAGGATATCATCATAATTATTATTTTTTTTTCCAACAAGAAGACCAACCAATAAGGCACTTTTTTTTCCACTGCAAAAGGTACTTTAGCCACACAATTTTCAACCATGGGGGCACCAACTCTTCCATCCAGCCTTCCCTCTTTTTAAATACCTTTAAATTAAAACAAACGAAAACAGTGAATGAGCATGTGACCCAATAATTTTGACCATATAGTGTATCTTCTGTGTTTGCTGTTTGTTAAAACAGCACTGTGTCAGTCTGTGTACTGTCTGTTTACTGTGATACTGTTTCATGCTGGTTTAGTGGTGCCAGAAATTTACATTAAACAAGACTCATGATGAGCCTAACAACAAAACACAGACTGTGCCCATTTTTTTCTGTTTCCTTCAAGAAGTTTCATACACACACACATACTAAACAAGCTATGTCATCCCCGGTCTGAACCTGCCAAACTAGAGAAACAGAGGCAGATCACTGGAAAATAGAGAAGAACGTCAAGACCAGAGCCGATTCCACCATGAAAAAAACTGTCATTCAAGTGTTGGGGTTCTTGATCTCCACCCTCGGTTGGTTCACGGTGTGTTGTACACTAGCCATGGATAAGTGGAGGATTACCTACATAGGTGGACAGGGAGGTGCATGGATAATCAAGGCAGCATGGTACTATTCCAACCTCTGGAAAGATTGCTACACTGACACCAGCTCCGTTGACAACTGCAGGGATTATGATGTTATGTGGGTCATAAACCCCACAAATACAGCAGAACGAGGTAATACAAAGCACTACAGTCTTTTTTTTACTAGAAATGAACTTCTGTAACTCTAGACAAATGTATTATAAGAAAGTCAAATTTAGTCCAATTATAAAGAGCCCTCTCATAGTAACATATTGCAGAGTGCCTATAAACCCATTATTCCACTGTCCCATTAGATTTATTATATTTTGTTATTGTTTTTTAACTCTTCAAAAGTGCATAAAAAAGAAATAAATATATATATTATATTATAAGTCTTTCAGACTCTAAAACTAAATTACTTCTAAAGCTTGCACTTTACAGAGGGAAAAAATAGCTTATTGCCCAGCACATCAACAGGCATTGCAGTATTATTGTAACTACCTCACTTTTTAGTACTCATATTTGGGCTGCATGATATGAGATATTGTGTTATTAATATAAATATTTCAATAAACAAGAAGACAAGTTAACACTTGTAAAAAAAAGGATGTTCAATTAGATAAAGAATACTAAAACTGTTTCCTATTTAATATACTCAATAAAAATACACATTAAATATAATTTATTTGTATTTCCATAAAATGTATTTTAAAGCAATATGCAGAAAATTAAACGTTGATAGAAAATATGAGTAGTGATATTAAATACTGCTTAAAGTGCACTTTAGCGTATCAGTAGGTTTTTTCCCCCAGTAGCATTAAGGTGTACACAATATGTGCATCAATATGCAAAGAAGTACATGTACAATATACTCGAAGTGTATTAAAATTTATGTTTAAAAAACACATACTTAAATCTACATACGTTCTCAGAACATATATAAAAAAAATCTCTCAAAAACAGAACCTATTGCTTTTGTTGTATTTAAATATAGCTTAATTACAATTGAAATATACTTAGTGTTGTCATTAAGTTGCCAGAATAGTACATTTAATATGTAAGTATGTACTTTTCCATGTTAAGTATACTTTAAACAAAATATACTTAAATGCACTTCTCTTTTACAAGGGAAGTCAAGTTTTGAGGGATCACTATTGAGTGCATAAAAGCATCAACAGCATTTTTAAAATATGGCTTAAATTATGATATTTGTTAATGTGTTCAGTACAATTTCATGAACCCTGTGTGGTAAAGGACTCATGCTTTGCTCTTAGAGCCTTAAATATAGACCAGGCATGTCTTATCTGCTGAGAGCCAGTGTGGCTGCAAGTTTTCATTCTTAACAACCAGCAGCTCACCTGATTCCACTTGTTTAATCTTTAGGCACCCCTGATAATATATTTACTAGTTTTTAGAAGTGAAGAGCCTAACTAACACCAAGACAGCGATGCTAATACCACAGTATCAATGCTAACGGAGCAGTGCAGATGCTAATGGCACTGTAGCATTACTAGCCTTACTACGTGTGGTGGTAGTGCTTACAGCATCCTACTCTGCTAAAAGCACAGTAGTGATGCTAACAGTAAAGGGGCAATGCTAACAGCTGCTGTTAGGTTAGAGATATACTAGCTGTTTGGCATTACACTTACGTAAATGACCGTCAGCATTGTGAATGTAACTGTTCACATACTTGCCTATTTACTTCATATGTTACTGGAGGCTTCCACTAGAGGGCAGATCAGTTGTCTGATGACTTCTGGACAAAACAGCCCATCAGCTCACTCATTTCCACTGGCATTCTGCAGAGAATTTCACAAAGTGAAACTGACTAAACTTGACTGAACTGGTCAGTTCATGCCAGAAAAAGCAATGGAAAATGTTTTTAAATAATTTTCATGGAGGTGTAAATCTGTTAAAAAATACTGCTATCTGAACTGAAAAAGAATAAATAAGTAAGAAGTGAATTATCTCGTTTTATAAACAGGATTTATCCAGACTGTTCGAGGACTGCTTCTCTTCGGAATGGTAGTGGGCTTTTTTGCAGCCATATTTTGCTTTGTTGGGATGGATTGTACATACATTGGCGGAAGCGAGAGAACCAACGATATAATTTTATTAACTGGAGCCCTTTTTCATTTTATTGGAGGTATGCAAGTAATTATATTCTATAGAATTCGTTTTTTTTTTGTGTTTTTATACTCTCACCTGTCTTCTTCTGTAATTTCTACAAAGGTGTTGCTGGTGCCGCTGCTTACTGCTTTTTTACAATCAAGTTAGGAAGAGCAAACTTTGTGCGCTTGTCTGCCAGAGGCTTTTTAAGGTATTACTCGCCATAAAAGCGAATACATTCAATTATAATGTTCATGATACTGTGCTCAAATTATTACAGTATAGTTTAATGTTCATCACATTGTGTTTAAACTAATACAGTACGATCTAATGTTCATCACATTGTGTTTAAACTAATACAGGGTAAAGTTCATCACACTGTGTTCAAACTAATACAGCGTGGTGTTATGTTCATCACACTGTGTTCAAACTAATACAGCGTGGTGTTATGTTCATCACACTGTGTTTAAACTAATACAGGGTAAAGTTCATCACACTGTGTTCAAACTAATACAGCGTGGTGTTTAAACTAGGACCGTATAGCCTAATGTTCATCACAGTGTGTTTACACTAATAAAGTGAAGAGTAATGTGCATCACATTGTAGTTAACAATAATTAACACAGTTTAATGTTTATCACACTGAGAAAAAAGATTTATAAATACTATATATAAGCACTGTCTGAATTGCCTTCAAAACTCTTTTTTATATATTCAACAGGTATCAAATAGGGCCTCCGATATACCTTGGTTTTGCTGGCAGCTTTTGCATAATTGTAGGCTCTATTTTGTATGCTGTGACTGTATACAGAATCATCATACCCAAGAGGTAAAAGATATGCAGAACATTTACATTCATATCTTATGCTTTCATTTAACCTTAATTAGTAATTACACTAATTATACAAAAATTCTGCATATAGATGTGACAGATGCACACTATGTGATGACTTAATTTACTCTGATTCTGTTTTTGCAGAGAGGTGGACCCATCAAAACCAAGAAAGCCCATGTCCACAAAGACCTACATTCCAGTGGCCAAAACCAGGACACTAAACAATGGAGGCCGTACACCATCAGTTCAGTCCAAACTCTCCAGACCAATAAGCCAGTCAAGCAGCCAAGTGTCCAGGATTTCCCGGATTACAGAGATGTCTGTCAGAGATGCTTTTGTATGAACAATTTATCCTTCGATTTCTATCTGCAGAACTGTAAATAATAGAGTAGTACTGTCGTCTGTTGACTCTGTAATCACACTGTCAAATGAACTTCATCACACTTTGTTTGTTTACAGAGTCATGGTGTTCAATGACTTATTGTTTATAACATTTTTGCTTTTGGGTCAATATCTGAAACTGTCTGTATTTATAAAATAAGATTAACATTCCTTTTGGAGCATTTCTGTTGTTCCTCTCATTATACAATTTTTCACAAAATATAAAGAGCAGGTTTTGACAATAAAATATGTTATATGGTTTTGATATCACTGTGACTCATGTGGTTCAATCTACTAAATTGATTGATTGCATTCAATGAGAATTAATGAATGATGTTGGATGCTGGATGTTGGATGATCACTAACTTACATCAACCTCAACTCTCCAACTCATGCCAAAACTACTTGCTGAGGACACAGTTACACTGCTCCACAGATCAGTGCTTAGACACACTTGGAAATAGGCATGGTGTCAATATTGATCTGCTCGAGGGAATCATATTCTAATGCCATTAGGTCTATTCATGGACTAGACAATGTGCATTTGGACATATCCACAAGGAATTGTATATAATGCATAATGATTCAATCTTAATTTCACATTCTACTGCATTTCAGAAAGCCACAAGCCTAGTAAAGTAGAAATAATGTTCTCATGAGAGAACAGAACTTTGTGCACATTTATTCCTTTCAGAAATCATTTTGGTCAGCTCGTGGAAAAAGTGATATGGAAACAGTGGACTTAAAATTTTCATGGAAACAATGAAGTACGTCCTTGATGACTTTCATGAGAAACACACACCCAAGTACAGCAATGGAAACTTACTGCTATTGATATTAGTATCAGTGTTTGTGTTTACAACATTTCTTGCTGGAAAGCACACTGACCTGAAAAGACCCACAGATGGAATCAGATATCCCATTTACCCCTTAAAATAAGGGGTTAGAATAACCATACAATGGAGACATTTGTCTTTACACATTTGAATAATAAAAGTTCAGTAAATGGAAGAGATTCAGTGAAATTCCAGTCCCGAAACTCCGAAACTGTTATATTTGCATACATCTTCCTTGCTTTTTAAGTATAAACACAAGGCCAAATGCTACTACTATCCAAGCAAGGATATCTTAAATATATTTTAAATAGCCAATATATTTGGAGATTAGTGTAGGGCAAAAGCTTATTGAAAGTGGATGGAGGAAAAACATTTTTAACAGTATATATATACATTTGCATTAAAACCTTTGGAATTGGTGTTGTAAAAACTGTTGTTGGACTTTCTGGTCCACCAATCCTTGGAAATGTATAATTATTTTTTATATTTTAAATGTTTTTATCTACCAAGTGTATTGTATTCTGTTGGTGAATACTTTTGCATAATTCAATACTTGTAAACATTTTTAAGATTAGTGACTGAAAGTGAAATAAGACAATTCCTGTTTATAAAATTGCTTAAGTAATAATGTGAGTTATAAGTTATAAGAACAATCCTATCATTTCTATATAAAAATGTGAAAAAAGGTGAAATAATACATTTAGACTAGATTTCTCTGGTTGAAATTACATTAAATTATTTGCAGTAAGAGAAAGGTGTACTGAAGGAAGCGCCACTGTGGGGCTTGATCTGTTGAAGCCTGCATATAATAATAGCTGGATTCTAGGCAACTAGTAATGGCTACTAGACAATACTATAATCTCTTCATGTAGCTGACAACTGAAAGCTAAGAAGGCGTATTTAATTCCTCAAAAAGTTGCTGATTTGGGGATACAAGGGGATTTCACATGGCAGCAATGAAAATTGCCTTTTTTAAGTGATTAATAGAATTAGGCTTTACACGTGTTGTAATGTTAAAAAGTCCAAGTTAAAGCAGATATTTATATATTTTTACCTTGGTATTTAAGGGTTGAGAAAAGAACATTCCAGTTTATGCTGGATGCTTATATATCAACATAAATCTTTTTTTTAATACTGTTTATTTCTGCAGTCCACTGTTCTACATTTTTGCAAACACACCCAGTAGAGGGTGGGAACATACCAGCATTAATACATTAACACAACTGAAGTCATGCTGGCAATATGTCCATCATAAACATACCTGATTGTTGTACTGACCTTGAAAACAGAGACACTTCCTCACCTTACTCAACGAGAAGACACAGCTATGTGATGACCGTACACAGGCGCAGTGGATTGAGGAAAGGGTCGCCACAATTTTCGTTTGGCTCAGAGTGAGTTGCTGCAGCTGCTTTTCTTTATAAAGACATGAAGTACAGATCTGTGGTGATGTATATTGAAATAGGCTGCTTTGTGGCCTGTGTGTGTGGATGGATCCTGGTTTGTGCGACACTGCCGATACAATACTGGACATATTCTGAAGTGGCTACTTCAGTCCTCACCAACTCTCACACGTTCTCCAACCTTTGGAAAGACTGCATGACAGACCTGACTGGGATGGTGGACTGTAAGGTGTTTCCATCGTTGCTGTCTTTACAAAGTAAGATAATAATTATTGATTACGTGAAAATCATTATATGAAACAAGTACTAATTGCATCTGCAGTGTTTGCTTGAGATGCATTAAGTACAAAACTGCGAAACCTTTTTCAAACTGATAGTTATTAAAGAGGTTAAAAAATGTTCTTTTTAGCATGACATATAAGCTATAGCTATATTAATAGTGACATACTATGTTTATGCTTTTTATAAGAAACGTATATGCCATAGTTTTTAAATATCCATGACAATGTAAAATGTCACCAAATTAAAAATATTTTTGATCAAAGCTTTTTTGAGATATATCTTTTAGGATCATGTATGTGGCCCTCTTTATATTATACATATTAAATCAAAATAAAAAAACATATTTGCGGTAAATAATTGTACTATGTGCGCATGACTGATGTGCTTTCGACACTTAAAAGGTACCACTGCATCACACTTGTTTTGTCTATAAATAATGTGCTGTGGCTTTAAATGACATCACAAATAAGAAGTGACATCATCTGAGCCTTTGTAGCAGCCAGGAACAACAAACATTCTGACGTTATAATACAATGTTGTTTGTTGAATTTCATAATAGACATGGATCATCAAGCTTAATTCAATGCCATTCAATTCATCATACCAAAAGGTTTATATTACATATTTATATATGTACAGTATATCGTCGCTGTCCTATGAAAAACACTTATCTCCATTTTTGTCGATTTTTAGTTTATTACATAATTTGAACAGACAAATTGTCCCTTACACTGTTGCAAAATTTCTTGATGAACGGACCAATAGAAACTCTTCAAAATGACCTGAAACAAACTCTTTTTACATCGACTTCCATTTAAAATTTACAAGGTTTTTTCTCTCTCCTGTAAAGTTGGTGTTTTGGAGATAAGTGCTTTTCATTGGACAGCGACGATATGTATGTGTGTGTTTTACTGTGAATATGGCAAAATAAAAAAATGTATATATACTGTATATTCTATGCCTGATGCAAAAAAAATATATAGTGAAAAAGATATGCAATATACGTTTATACGATAAATATATCTTTCATTTTATGGATGTTTTTTTAAGTCACAGTTTTGAGGAAGCCGAGCTGCTATTTTTCTCCTGAACAGGTAGCTTACCTACTTTAGCGAGTTAATTTATCACAACCAGTACGCTAGCTTACTAGGGACAGGTATTTGAATGAATTTAAATATTCAAGTGGTTACATTCCTATCAGTGATCTTTGTGCAGCTTGGATAACATTTATACGTGTCTCTCTTGCCTTGTGTTAAACAGTGTACATCCATCTGTGCCGAGCCACGATCTTCACCTCTATAGTCCTTGGATTCCTTGGAGCTATCCTGGCACTGATAGGCATGAAGTGTACCAAACTCGGAGGGTCTGAAATAACAAATTCAAAGATTACATTAGCAGCAGGGATGATTTATCTTGCATCAGGTAAATACTTTTTTTAACCTTTAGTAACACCTGATTAAAGCTCTTTGTTGTTTACTGTTTGTTGTTCCTGGATACATACATATATTTCTCTCTCTCCTCCAGGTCTTTGTGCTATGTTTGCTTTCAGCTGGTATGGAAATAAAATTATTACAGAGTTTATGGATCCCACACATCGGACCAAAAAGTAAGCTGCTTTATCTGTTGCTAGGGCCTGGAGTAACAGAACTTACATTTACATTTGTGCATTGCTTTTAACTTTAATTCATGCAATTGTATTGTGGCGGCTCTGGGTTGTGTGTGTGGCTGCTAGCAGGCATGTTTCTGTTCTCCTGTGTGCGAGGATGACAGGGGTGGGGCATCTCCCTTGGGAGGGGTTATGCAGAGAGGGTGGGCACCACTCTGGATCTGCCATCTGGGAGACACACAGCTGGGTTGGTGGCCTTTGGGCTATTTGAGCTCTGTGGTTATGGTTTTAGCTCTCCTAGTCTTGTTAAAGACTGTAAGTAAGTGGCATGCCGGTTAAATAAGGGAGCTGTTGACTATTCAGCATGAGTCTCACAGGACTTCCTTGCTCTTCCACGCCACAGTATGCTCTTTGTGTAAGTACTTATTAATGTTAAGCCATGTATAGAAAAAGCGGCCAGATGTCTTGAGTGATTTTGCTTAGCCTAGTCCTACTGGCAAAAGTGAGACAAATCCAGCTCACTATCAGTACTGGTAAACTTTATGTGAGCTACAAGTGTCTATTATAAAAAAAAAAAAAATAAAAAAAAAATACTATTATGGTCCACACAATATCTGGGCCTCTTGACAACACTGAAAAGCACAGGTACTGTGCCATCCTATTAAAAATGATAATAGCCCTTATATATAATATATATGCAAATATAAAAACTGAAAAATTTAATTGCAATGAAAATGTGCAATTATTTCATGCAGTATCTGTGTTTAATTCCCTTTAGGATAACCGGCCCATAAAACAATTAGTAAAATTCAGAATTAAAAGAATGGTTCCATAAATAAGTTTCCCCACATACAATCTACAATCTACATACAAGCAACAAACTTTTTTCATTTGATTTAGCAAAACAAACTTATGTTTTAAAATGTTCTTTTAGTTATAACTTGTTTCTGGTTTTAAAGGTTTGAGCTTGGGGTGGCGCTGTTTGTTGGATGGGGCGGCTCGTCACTTCTCATTATTGGGGGGCTAGTATACAGCATCTTTGGAGGAAGGGAAGGCTGTGAGGCAAGGTATAACTGCTGATATATGTTGTACATTTTGCTTTATATTAGTGCTACAAGATTAATTATGTTGCTAAAAGTCACTAGAGGTCAGTATTCACTCAAATCCTTTTACATGTCACTCCAGCCCAATCGACCAGGAGAAACTGGTGTACTCTACATCCGGAGCGCCCTCTCCTGACATGCTTGAATCAATCCAAGAGGAAGAGAAACAGCCATCTTCACCGCTTCCTTCCATCGAAACTGAGCAGACGGAAGACTCAGAAAAACCTCTGGGTAAAGCCTACAACAAGGGAGAATATGTTTAGACTAATTTACGTCACTGTACACTTTCCTTTTATTATTTCCTTAAATTGAGGAGTACAGTGTAAAAAAAAGTACCAAGTAAATGGTAGAGATCTTCACTTCCTGTTAAAACTGCAAAGGGGGCAGCTCCATATTAGTGCGTTTGAATTTAAAAATGGGATGTCATAAAAACTCCTGCAAACTTAATGTAAATGTATTGTTCTTCCTGATACAACCTTGTAAAAAGAATTACAAAAGTTAATATATTTTAAAATGTATATGAAGATAATGAAAATAACTGGAGACAAAATAAAACGTTCTTATTTATTGAGAAAACTTGTAAATAAAAAAAATCAGTCAAACAAATGTGCAAATTCAGTTATTTCAGCCCAGAATGTTCACAAAAGTATTTCTTACAGAACACAAAAAAACCCAAAAATATGATAACCACAGCATGAATAATACGAACACGTAACATGATTCAATCATTTTGTGCAAATCTGCTTTTCTCTTAAAACTGCCCTTACTACAATAACCAACACCAAAGTCTGGTTAACCCTGAGTGCACATGCAGTTGTTGCGGATTATAAACAGGATTATATTTTTCTTTAATTAAACTGTATGTAAACAGATTTAAAATCTTTGATAAGAATTATCTGATTAATGCTAGTCTTGTCCAAACAAACCAAAGATGTATTTCATTTTCAGAGCACACACACATTGAGAGACCAGTATTTTTTAAAGCTACCTCTTCACTCACTAGTCATTACATTTAACAGAAAAAAAACAACCATTTAATCACTGACTAAAGCCCATATACAGCTGCATAGTTTGTGAACCACTTCTAACAATGGAATTAGATCATCATAGAAACATAACCTTGAAATACAGCAGTGTTTCCCAACCCTGGTCCTGGGCCCTCTTGCCACTTTTTTTTTGCTGTCATTTTTGCCAATACTCCAGATTTTAAAAAATCAGCTCATTATCAAGCCCTTTTACAGTGTGAGGGGTGTGTTCAGGAAATCCACTAAAATATGCCAAGCTTAGGGGATCCAGGAACAGCACTGGGGAAACCTTGGGCTACAGGCACTTATGTGATAGCTGTTTCCAGTAAAATGGCCAGTGTGTGTAGCTCTAATATAAGATACAGGCCATTCAGTGTGTCTCTCATGACTTATTTTGACCACCGAACATGCACAGTGGGGAAGTCCCAGCGGTCTGGGTGGCCTATGTGTGTCAAGTTTTGGTAGGGTGAGGTGCTCCACTGAAACACAGGCACCTGATCCCATGTAGGCCCACTGACCGCCAGCAACTCGTACTGCCTGAACAAGGCATAGGATGTTACCTAGAGTGTGAGAGAGAGATGAGATTATTAACTGATTAGTCAATTGGGACAGCACTTGAAAAATAAAACTGAAAATAGAAATGCTTATATGTGTCTTTGACAGAGATGAGAGCACTGTTTGTGACTAATCAGCTGGGGGTGTTTTTAGGTCAACCGAAATACTGAAGCACATATTCATTTATGTTTGTTTTGTTTGTTTTGTTTTTTTGTCATTTTTTCATATTTTTGCAAATTGAAGTGAATTGAAAAGTGGGCAGAAAAAAAAGACAATTGAACACAAGGCAAAATGTAAATGGTGCATTTTTTGATAAGGCTCTACTTTATGCTATAGCTTAAAATATGATGTAGGTCTACCGTTTAAAAACATACTAGTATGAGGTGTTGTCATACTTAACATAATTACTTTATTTTTTTTTAATGTTAAGTTTACTTAACTGTTCCAGCTAAGTAAAAGCTTAGCTGGAACAATGATTGCACATGATCATCTCCTAACCCCCCTGTATTTTATTCAATTATATATCCTTCAGAAGAAACTATATTATGAATTCTTTGGTAACTTTTTGTTTAATTTAGAGTCCAACACTGTTCTATTATAATAAAATAAAACTGATAGTAATTATGACTACTGTAGTTAATTAAAATTTTGCCATTTTATTGTGTGATTTGTATCCAATTTTCTGCAATGTGACTTTCTCTGAATTGATAAATCAGAATTTATGTGACATGTTTTAAGGAGAAGGAATGAAAAAGGCTGTAATATAAGGGAAAATTGAGATCAGTAGACAGTAAAATGCACAACAGCTGTGAATCAGGGTTTCATTGGTGGGATTGTGTGGTAACAAAACTCAAATATTTGGACTCATTTCATTTCCGTTTTTCATCTACAAATATTCAAGAGATTCTTCTTATAGCTTTTGGGTAAAAGATGTGATTTGTCAAAAATAACTATTTTGTGCTGATAAAATTTCACATTTGTTCCAAACAGTACCCTAGTGGTTGAACATTCAGTTCTGCTGCAAGAAGGGAGTAGTGGTGGGCAGTTACTTTCTAAACGCTGGAGTTCCTATTATGATGCACAAAAAAAAATCTCTAAATAGGCTCCTTAAACACTACGCCCTGCCTCAATATGTCTTTGTAATCAAGCCCTAATGTGGATTTTTACAATGTTTGGGACACACAGACACTGAAGGTGTATCTACTCTTTAAGGCTGGACTTGGGGTTAAAAACATTTACAGATTATTTTACCAATAGTAGATCACTTGCCTTCATATCTGTTCCACCATGAGGTCTTTGTTTCAGAGCTCCAAAAGGATATGTCCCGTTAGCTGGGTTAAGATCGGATCGTGCAGAGATTGAATTCTCTCCGTTATGAGGGGGGTCACAGCCCTCACATTCTGACAAGGGATCATTCTTGAAGTTGTTATACCTGTTAACAGAAGAAACACAGAAATAACTGAAATCAAACAAAAGGTTCTGATGTATATGAAGAGATCCACACCTTTTGTTTACTTGAAAAAGTGCAAGCTCCACAGCACTCAGGTGAGGGAGGAGACCGACTGTGTTGAGAAACCATTAATCTTATCTAGGTTTCTGAAAAAAACAATGCAGCACCAAAGATTTACATCATACCTCATCAGTCGCACCATGGATTCCATATCAGTGACGAGGGTTTGGTTCCGAGAGAATATCTGAGCCCTGGGATTCTCATTATAAGAAAACCATGGCCCGTACTTCTTCACCAGATCTTGGCCACCACTTGCATTAAACACCTTTTCAAAATACCTTTAAAAAAAGAGCCCATTTGTTCATGGATTAACACGAAGCAGATCTACATCATTCCAAACTTAACCATAGAAGTGAACACATATTCCTCAGATGTTGAAGGTCCATTCTTAACATGGCAGTGACACACATGGTAATATTCATGTGATGAAAGTAAATCAGAAACATCACTGGAGTCAAAAGCACCCCATCAATACTAACCACATGCTAGAAATTGGCTAACAACAGACCAACAAGATATGATTGAATAACAAATACCTACGGGATATTGTAGCTGGCCCAGTAGCTGGTCTTATAGAGCTCCTGAGTTTTATCTGCAATCTGAATCAATCCTCTGGAAAAAAGGCCAACAGGTAAAGCATAAGCAAAAAAGAGATTATACATCTGCCCTAAAATGTAAAATGATGACACCTGGAATACTTACGGAATCTGCTCAAGCACAGTAAACAGCCCTTGCTTGATATCAGGCTTCCCTGGAACAAAGTTTTTATAGTCAACTATCATCCACTGGTTGTTATACCTGCAGTAAACAAGAAACATAAAACACACACACCAATTTATCTGTGTTTAGGTCAGACCTCACCGAAGGTTCAGAGCAATTCAAAAGGAACATCAGCAACTTTTTTTACTGCCTAAAAACTAAAGGACATAGAAAAATCCAGTTTTGGAGGGCATATTCCTGCTACCTTAATATACTGAACAACCTGGTTATACCATCAATGTATTATTTCTTCCCTGAGGACACAGGCATATTCCAAGATGACAATGTCAGGATTCATCGAGAGAGTATGAAACATTTTTTTTTACATGTGGATTGGCCCAATGAGCTCCATGTGCTGGATAATTATTTACACATGGGTCCAAAGTTCCAATCAACAATAAAAGGTCTTGGGGGGGGGGGGGGATTATGGATGTATCAAAATGTACAAAAATCTTAATGTTTTTTACAGGTTGTAATTTCACCTTTGAATACAATTAAATAGCATAAATTGATTTTGTTTTGCTTTTTAACGAAAATGTAGTTATGTGGTATCACTTATTCACTTTTCATTTATTTAGCAGAAAACCAAATAATTTTTAGTTCCCAAACATTCTGTTTAATGTAATTTTTTTTTTATATATTGTATATCATGAAACATCACCCACCTCTAGTTTACTTATCAACAGAGCTACTGCAACGCTGTGGTAACAGTTAACCCAGGTCCACACTGGCCTGTGATTAAAGGTCACTACTGCTGTCCCAGTGTAACCATGCTATCAAGTCATGAGATTGACTGATAAGTAACAGATTTCATCAACCTAAGAGAGCATGTTTGTGCATGCATGCTAATGTCATGCGGTGTCATGAGGTTTCTTACGTTCCACTGTTGTGCTGGCCAAAAATTTCTGCCCACTCTATGCCAGTTTGAGCGAGTCGGTTGGCCACAATGTTTCTTAGCCACTCCATGACAGCCCCCTGCGGCATCACAAACTTCCACCGGTCCGGGTTACTGTTGCCAATTGTGGTTTCCAGAGTAACCTGAAAAGACAATACATTGTTACGGATATAACCTACATGTTAGAATATATTCTTTAAAATCACTTCTTTTAGGCCCTTGTAAAGCATGGGAGTACAAGTGCCCTATAACAATCTAGTATTATTTACAGTTCTTATCAAATCAATAGCTGGTAGGGTAAATCAGTGCTTAATGATGTTTAATCAAGTGAACTGCCACTTAAATTTAAAACATTGAATGAGAGTTGTCTGGGGACATTCAGGAGAAATTTGGAACAAAGTCTTGTTCTTTAAAAGTAGCTAAAAACTGACAGTACAAACACTTGTAATGCTGAGAGAAATGTTTTTATACAATGTACTCAAAGTACTTTGCTAGACGGATAAACGTACTAGGACATTTCATTCATGAAGTTTATTTTCACAAAAAAACAAACAAACAAACATGTAAACTGGTACGTAAACAAGGTAGCATCTTACCAGACCACTGCTGAGGATATAAAAGTCATCCCCTGAAAAGATGGAACCAGGATAAGAGGAGAAAGCCTGGGTGTCTCCAGGAATTAATGTCTTATCTGAGAAAACAATGGTCAGTGGTTATGAATTTAGGCTAGTTGATAAATTGTCCTAAATGCATAAGTGGGTCAAAAATGCAATCTGCTACTAACGCTTGGAAAATAGAGGCCTCGAGATGGATGATAAAGCTCTTCTCTGTCATTAAAACTGGCACCAACACAACACCACTGGAGCCAAACACACTTGTAGGAGAACACTATCTGCTAATTCTGTTACACTGGCTTACAGAGGTTCATGCTGGCTTGCATCAAACACAATAAATAATTAGGGAAAAGGAAGGGTCATCTATTCTATGTAACTATGTTTGACACACAGTGCCACTTGCTCCCACAACATTAAGATTCTATTATGAATTTCTTAAAGGGTATGCTTTAAAGTTAAAGTTATGCTTTAAATCCACACAAATCTGTCAACACATGTATTTAGTGTGTTACAAATCAGCCTTTAGTAAGTGTGTGTGTGTGTGTTGTGGTTTAAGGACGAAGCTGACAACGCTAATAGTTACCTCTTTGAGACTTGGAAAATGAGAATGTGTACTTCTTCATAATCCTCAGCATTGACTGATAGGTGTTCCAAGTGTCATGTGACACAAATAGCTCCTTGTTTCCTGGTAAAAGCTTGATTAAAGCAGAACAGGAACCAGAACCCACTGTATGTGTCAGGCTGGATTTGTTTAGGGCAGCCTCTAAATCCTCCAAGTCTCCTCCCATCTGAAAAAGTCTTAACCAGAATAATTATTATTAATTTTATTATTATTATTATGAATGATCATCATTTATTATTATTATCATATATAAGTACAGTTGATATAGCACCTTCCATACACAAAAATAAAGCATTGCAGCACATTTCATGATACATTTTAATTAAACTGTATTCATCAATATGCTACAAAACACTCACAAAAAGCCTAAGGGGTTAAATGAAAGTCTTCCAGGAGAAGTGACCTGCCCATTATAACCATCTTCCAAGCCTTGCAGCTGCAGTAGAGACAAGTGAACCTGAAGGAGACCAGAGAGAATACAGGATCTCAAAACTAAATTCAAACATGTAATTTAAACAAGCCTAAGCTTACTGTGTGGTAAGTTTCTGTGTCACTAGTCTTCAAATGCCCTAGAATGATAAACTGTATTTATCTTGTTGAAAAATCTCAGCAAAAATGTGTTATTATCTAAAAGAATTGTCCATATATCACCCCTCCTACAATAGTAAAATGAGCATGTACCTGATGCCAGTATGGTGAGTCTGGGTTTTTCTCTATTTCTTGGTTCACCCACTCCAAATTGTCAGTAATGTATTCCTTCAGACGGCTGCAGTAACCTGGATCATATTTAAACGGGCCACAGTATCCCATCAGGGTGTTTATCCAGTGCTTATAGATCAGCTGCAAATCAAAGACACAGACAGAGTAATGAATACACAGTCACTGCAGGTGAACACAGTGTAATCCCAGTGTACCATGCCAAAAAATTATATTAAGATTAACATATTTCAGCTACTTTAATGGATATAGATATAAGGGTGTGTATTTGTTTAGGTTGAAGTGATCATAGGCCAGGTTTCCAACCTAGTCTAGTCTAAACCTAAATTTCCCCCGCAGATTCTTTACTGTAATTTGATCTTACCTAACCAATGAAACTAAAGGACTTTTATTTTACTAATTAAGGACGTTTTTTGCCCAACACTGTCTTATGATCTCATTAAGATTATCCTTTTATTAGGTTTAATAAAGTTAACCAGATCAGCTCCAAATCAGGCCAGGCTGCTCACAATATGTTTTAACCTGTGGTAAAACGTAAAAAAAAAGGGGTCAAATACCTCAGACGTGACCGAAGCCTCCACAGCTCCAGCGCCATAAGCTTGCAGTGTGTCATTGTACTTGCCACTGGTTACAACCTCCAGGTAAGACCATCTGAAAAGGTAACACATGGTTATTCTCCAACTTAATGCCAAGGCTTACAACCTAAGTGATAAAATCAAACTTTCATCTTAACATTTTCTCACATAATTTTCAGCATTTTCAGATTTTTAGGACGAACAACTTGGCTAAACTCATTGAATCATTGGCATGACTGAAGAGGTCAACAGGGCCAGCATGACCAAGGTGGAGGGTCAGTTTGACCACTACCTAGCACAACTATGGTGATGAAGCTTTTCTCCAACATAACCTATTTAGCAGACAAGCACTGGGTTGTTCATTCATACAAATACAACATGGTCAGCTAGAATGTGCTGACTGACCAGCATTAAATATGTTTTCATTTGAGGCTGATTGTTTACCTGGTCTAGCTACAACCATGATCATCAAAACCAGTATAAAATGAACTATAATGGTCTGGAGCTGTGGACAGACATGTACAAAATAATATATAAATAAACCCAGACTTGAGTAAAAGTACAAGAGCTCTATATAAGAAAGTGATTTGAGTAAAAGTTGTGTGGCAGATTTAAGTGGACAAACTAAAGTATTCAACATTTTTGTACTTACTTATTGCAAGACATTTATTCTAAAATTGACTACTCAAGAACTGAAAGTAAACAGTACTGTGTTACGTAGTTATTACAGAAAGCAGTGGAAAGTTTGCTGAGTGAAAGGCAGACCAGGAGCAACAAAATCTAATTTTAAGATCAGCTTGATTGAGAGTAAAAGTATTCATTAAACTCATGGAAAATATGTAGTAAAGTAAAATCAAAAGTAGAAAACAAAAAGTAATTAAATAGATACAGATACAGCATTTTAGTACCCAAGTATACCTGAAAAGTAGTTCAACTTCTTAACTACATATCTCTGCCTCCGTGATGCACAGTTAAACTATCTTACTAGATAGCTGCTTAGGGTATGTTTTCCCCTGGATGAAAAGGTTTTTAAACTATCTTTACCAGCTTAAACAAGCAAGCCGCAGAGACTGGTCTTATTTTTTCAGGGTTTAAACAAAAATTCCAATTACTGCAAAGAGAAAAACAATGTATCTGGACTTCTGGTCTTCACAAATCAACCGGACACCGTTACAGGCGTGTTGTACAGCAGTGAGTGAACGCACCCCGTGTTACGAATGTCATCTGTAAAGTTGGCGAAAGCAACGAAATCCGGTTGAAATCCATCTTTCAGGTCCAGTTTCCCAGTCTGCTGGTTAAACACCGCAGACCGGACCTGAGCGGCTGAAGCCGAAATTAAAAAAGTAAATAAAAAACAGACATAAACGCGCATCGTTCCCCGACTCGCAGTGCTCGGCCGCTCCAGCAACACAACAGCAGCAGCAGCAGCAGCAGCCATGTTTCTGCCGATCATGTGACCAAACCTTAACGCAAAAGTCACGTGTAGTCACAAGACGCTTAGTAATAGTTTTTTTTCATAACCTTAAACAAGAAATATACAGCTAAATTCTTTTTGTTAAAGTAAAATCTTGTTAAAATCTAATTTATTTTAACATTTTTAATGAAAACATAAAACTAGTTTTTCTTAAAGAATTGGTTCTTCTCATTTTATACAGTAAAAGTCCCCTGCTAAAAATGAACGGCCCAGGATTAATTCCACGTTGCTATCAAAAGTGTAAAAAGTATTTACATTAATTTCTCAGGTAGAATTATAGATACTAGGGTTAAAAGTATCAACTTAAGTAAAAATATAAAATTACTGGTACTGTTACTAATTCAGATTATTTTGTCCCCAGGGATAAACGCGATTACAGGCAGGGGAAAAGGCTCTTATAACTGGGGAGTTGAACTCTGTGTTAGCTCCTTTCAGAAAGAGTATTTTCTCTTAACATTATTAATTTAGCTTGTTGTGTTTTTTTGTCACTATGCCTATTAGTATCCCATCTGAACTACTGGGTATGGGTAAATTTAATATTTTTATTTGCAAATACATACAATTTATTAAGCTTGTTATGTCTTTGTTTCATGCAAATAATAAAACA